>NC_042999.1:146932925-146935425 GCF_006345805.1 Octopus sinensis
TATTCGTAAGTATATATAAAAAGACAAATAAAACCGCGCACGCACACGTACACATACACTCACAGCTCCCACACACACACATACTCACATATACACATATGTATGAATGTCACAAAACCTCCTGAGACAGTAAACACTTAGAAGTTATTAAGTATCATTCATTAAGTATTTTTAGTATTATCCTGACTCTATTTATTCTCCCAAGGACGACAGTCATGTAATATGAGTATATACAATAATCGTTTCTATTAGAGGCACAAGGCCTAACATTTAGGAGTGGGAGAGATTAAGTCGATTACCTCGACCTCAGTGCATAACTGGTACTTATTTAATCGACCTCGAAAGGACGAATGGTAAAGTTCACCTCGGTGACATTTGAACTCAGAACCTAAGGACGGACGAAAAGCCACAATAATGTAAACAGCAAAGCCACCCTAAACCCTATATGTATGGCCTATTTTTCTCTTCTTCTATACACCACGATAGTAATAAACCAGTTTCTTACGAAGCCTCTACTTCATTTCAGTCTCTATCCCATGATAGAGAATAACGTAGATCTATACTCGTGTAATAAAGAATTCGACGATAATGTTTAAAGCTATACATGTCATAATCTGTGTGTATGTGTGTGTGTGTGTGTATGTGTGTGTGTGTGTATGTGTGTGCATGTGTCTGCATGTGTACATACATAAACACAGACACATTTATTTATACTATTTTATTGCAGCTGCAAAAAAAAAAACACCTAAAAACAGATCAAACTAACATACGGAGTTTCACGCAACTGTTCATCAGATTACTGTGATAACTCAAACTGATACGTATCAATCTGAATTATCAAGCCCATCTGATTACGTGAAACTTCGTGTATCAGTTGGATAATGGTCTTTTTTCTTTTCCTTTTATTTTCTCAACGTTTGGTAGTTGAGCAATATTTTTTCAACAATTTTTTTTATTTGCACCTATGTGTATACTTGTGTGTGCCTACATATATATATATATATATATATATAAATTTTAAAATAGGATAAAATCTTTATAAAAATTTATGAAGTAGTCAACGTGAAAAAACCAACAAGGGAAAATTTTATAATTATTCCCTTTAAATATATTTATTTATATTAAGGGCAGTCCCGCATATATATATATATATATATATATATATATTATATATATATTATATATATATATATATATATAGATAGATAGATAGATAGATAGATAGATAGATAGATAGATAGATAGATAGATAGATAGATAGATAGATAGATAGATAGATAAATAGATAGATAGATAGATATATGTATATTTAGAGAGAGAGAGAGAGAGAGAGAGAGAATTCACAAAAAAACGAAAGATGAAGACAGGTGGTGTAGACAACAAACAGATGTATTAGCTTAACGCTCGGGAAGTGAGAAAGTTTTTAACGTTTCGAGTCTACGCTCTTCCTCAGAAAGGAACACAGAAAGAAACAAGGAGAGAAAACAAATAAATAATGTGTAGTGGCTATCCATCATGGCGAATATATATGTGGAGGCGCAATGGCTCAGTGGTCAGGGCAGGTGACTTGCGGTCGTGAGATCGCGGTTTCTATTCCCAGACGGGACGTTGTGAGTAGTTATTGAACGAAAACACCTACAGCTCCACGAGGCTCCGGCAGGGAGTGGTGGCGAACCCTGCTGTACTATTTCACTACACCTTTCTTTCACTCTTACTTCCTGTTTCTGTTTTACATTTATTTCAACAGCCCAGCCTCGTCACACACAGTGTCACGCTGAATCTTCACATTTCTATGGAGTGCTCAGCCACTTACACGTTCAATACACGAGCAGGCTTTTCCGTTGATCGGATCAACTGGAACCCTGGTCGTCGTAACCGACGGAGTGCCACGATAATATATATATATGTTATATGTTTTATTTTAAGCGAGATAGACATAACATTTGAATGTTTTGAAGAAATCTATTTTTGATTACATTCAAAGCAAAACCGGAAAAGTTTGACTTATTACATGTGCTCTCATTACAAAGTGGGATTTTAAAATTTATATATGTACAAAACAATGTATAAAAACTGCTATCCGTAATTCTTCAGGCAAATATTCAAAGATAACATTACTATCTTATTACTATTTTTGTGAAGAATTACTGATGGCAGATTCTATACATATTTTTGGTACATGTAACTCCTATCGTGTAACGTACACATATGTATATACATAAATACATACAATACATATACGCGTCCAAGTGGCTGAGCACTCTACAGACACGTGTACCCGTAATGTAGTTCTCAGGGAGTTTTGGCGTGAAACAGAGTGTGACAAGGCTGGCCCTTTGAAATACAGTTACTACTCATTTTTGCCAACGTGAAATAGTCTCTTGCTCAAGGACACAACGTGCCACCGGGAATTGAACTCACGACCTTACGATCGGGTGTGTGAGTGTGAGTCTGTCTGTGTCTGTGTTACCAAAATTTGGGAATGGACCAGATAAAAACC
>NC_042999.1:146940425-146947925 GCF_006345805.1 Octopus sinensis
TTGTGTGTGTTTTACATGTGGAGTTTGTGTATATATGTAATAATTACTCTGAATGTATGTCAATGTGTGTGTGTGTGTTTGTGTGCTTAAAACAAACTCTAAAGATGAGTAAATGAATGTGTGTTTATCCGTTTCCCATTGTGAATGAATTTTAGAGTGTATATGACTGCCTGAATATGTGTGTGTATCAGCTTGTGTATATTAGTGTATTTTTGAATGTGTATGTCGTTGTGTGTGTGAGTTTGTATGTGACTATGATACGGATAAACGTGAATATATGACTTTGCTTAAAAATAGAAACGGAGTGGAAAGGGATGATGGAGGGAAAAACACCCGACGAGTGTTTCAAGTGGAGCTTTTAAGTGGATAGATTTTGTGCAACAAAATATTCGGACTGATCATATGTTATTAAGTCTATAAAATGAACGTGTGTAAATGTGAGTATATACACACACAAATGTAAATTCAAACACACACACGCATAGACATAAGTGTTTGCGTATATGAGTGAGTAAGATTTACAGCTATTAAAAAAGGAATAACCTGACCGTTTTCATTTTGTGTTCACGGACACATACCAAAAGAATTTATAATGTATGTTGTGTAAGAAGCAATTCTTGACTACATAGTTTTTTCTTACAGATTACACTTAAATTATTTAATGAGACTTGTTTTCCTTTTTCCTCTTTCGTCCTTGCTTCTGAAAGTTTATCTTTCTTATCTTTCTTCTTCACGGAATTCTTTGTTATTTGCCAGTTCAAAAATGTTTCTACAGTAGTCACGACTGATTAGTGTGCCGTTTGGTCAATTTCACATTCCTGAAAGTAAACAGATGAAAAGAAGTGAAAGTAGAAATAATATTGATAAATGATATCTAGTTAAAATTACAAACATGGAAATATGTATGGTATCATGGAATGGTATCTTGTACAAATGTACTCGCATGAGAACACATCTCTCCTTCTTTCACGTCCTTTGTTTTTTCACTGTCTCTCTTTCAATATTTTAGTTTATTTCTACATTCTTACATATATGTGTAAATATATATACATTCGTACATATGTGTAAATCACATATACACATACAAACACACATACATACATACACACATACATACATACATACATACATACATACATACATACATACATACATACATACATACATACATACATACATACATGTGTGAACATGTTTATGTATATGTATGCACGTATGTATATTGATGTCTATTCTTGTTATAAAATAAACAAACGGAGAAAACAAAACAAGAATTTAAGCGAGTGTACACAATATACAGAATAAAATCATTTGTTTTTTTAGACGATGGATCTCACAAAAATCATATTTCCTACTCTCAGACAAATACTTTAGAATTAAAATAATACAAACAAAGGGAAATCACATCATCTAAATGCACTCATATAAATATATACTGATGTATCGCCATATGTCTGTATATATCACACATATATCATATGTATGTATACATGTATATGCATACATATTGATATATATATATGTGTATACACATATGTAGATATATTATATAAATATATGACACATACATAGTGCATATATGTATTATTAGTATGTATTATTATTCAAAATATCCATTTTATTTTATATATAGTTGTGCTTGATATAAATATTTTATACTATATAATTTATAAATATATATATGCATAGATGCACAATCACACATACACACGAACACACAAACATATATATATAATATATATATATATATTATATATATATATATATGTGTGTGTATATATATATATATATATATATATATATAATATATATATATATATAATATAATATTATATATATATATATATATATATATATATATATATATATATATATATACGCACACAAAAATGTATATGTAGTTTATATCTATGTGTGTATATATGTATATATTATGTGTATGTAAGTGTTAAAACGAGTGTTGTGTTTGAAAGAGGAGAGATGGTATACGCGCGAAATATTGATAAATGAATATCCCAAAAGAAACAGAGGACATGAAAACTAGAGGAAGATTCACTTTCTATAATTTCATGTGGTGGAAAATAAACAAAAATAGACAAAAGTAAAATGAAGTAAAATATATTGAAACGTCTTGATATATTGAAGTGTTGGTTTACACGCGTCTTAACGAAAGCGTAAGTTCACTACTTTCAAGACTAGTTAGTGTCTTGTCTTTCTGACAGAAAAATATATCAGTGTTTTTAAGCACAGAAATATACAGTCTATATACTCATAGCTTTATTCATCTCAAACAATACGAAGAAGAGCCGAGTCCATCAATGGTGTATTACTCTGATATATGAAGTAGTGTTGTTGCTGCTCATACATATATTAGATAACAGCTTAGATCAAGAATGTATATGTATATATATATATATATATATATATACATATATATATATATAGAGAGAGAGAGAGAGAGAGAAGAGAGAGAGAGAGAGGGAGAGAAAGAGAGAGAGAGAGAGAGAGAGAGAGAGAGAGTTGAAACATTCCTGTCACAACCTGAGACCTTGAAGGCTGCTTAAATGCAAGAAAGTATACTAGTCCCTTAATATTTGATATTCAATATTTCATCTATTCAATAAGACAATCAATATTTCATTTCATTTTACTATATATATATTATTTATACTATATATTGTATATACTACATTTACATTATAAAGAATATAAATAAAACATAAAAAGCAGAGTTGGAATTCCTTTGAATAATACATATTCCTTTATACACAATCATACAAACCCCTTTATATATATATATATATGTGTGTGTATATATATACTGTTTGCATTAGTCGCACTGGTCTCCCCATCTTGATTATTGCTTTCCCTACTTTTCAACTGTGTATTTTCCAGCCTTCTTCAGGTGTCTTGTGCTTTGCCTTGGAGCAAACTCAGAAATATAGAATTGTATTATCCAAGCAGAACTGAGCCGATAGAAGGCATCAGTGGATGTTTATTAGCCTAAAAATATCACTCCTTCACTGTCTACGGGTATCGCGTAGTAGATAAAGGCATTAGTTAATGCTGTGCAGTCGTGTAGAGAGTCTGTGTTTAACCCTAGGCGAAGCATTAAGGTGAATCGCAAGACACCTGAAGAGAGCTGGGGCTTCCAACAGCTGAAATGTTGTGTGAAGCAACAATAAAGATGAAGATACTAATTCGACTAATGTAAAGTAATTCGATCAATTGTCATTACAGACACGTTTTAACCACGAGACAAGTGACTCCCAACCATTTTTTTACTATGGGTCCCCTCGAATTCCTATCTTACTCGGATGGAGCCTCATAGACATTGTATGTTCAAAACGTTTATTACATTTCTATTATTGAACATTATCGGAATTGTATAAAAATGGTGTTAATATATTTTTTGTATTGAAGAAGTATAACCAATTTATTTGGCGCAGGAGTAGCTGTGTTGTAAGAAGCTTGCTTACGAACCACATGGTTCCGGGTTCAGTCCCACTGCGTGGCAACTTGGGCATGTGTCTTCTACTATAGCCTCGGGCCGACCAAAGTCTTATAAGTGGATTTGGTAGACGGAAACTGAAAGAGGACCATCGTTTATATGTATATATATATGTGTGTGTGTGTGTGTGTGTGTGTATGTGTGTATGTGTGTGTATGTTTGTGTGTCTGTGTTTGTCCCCCCAACATCGCTTGACAACCGATGCTGGTGTATTTACGTCCCCGTAACTTAGCGGTTCGGCAAAAGAGACCGATAGAATAAGTACTAGGCTTACAAAGAATAAGTCCTGGGGTCGATTTGCTCGACTAAAGGCGGTGATTCAGCATTGCCACAGTCACATGACTGAAACAAGTTGTCCATAAACTTTAACAGCAAAATGTTATATAGCCCCTCCCTATCCGAGTGTCGTATGGATCCCGGTTGAGAACCGTGGCACTAGACTACGGGCATGCACTCTCCCCACCACCCGATGAATTCTTAGTACTCCTATAATGACTTCTCCTTATTGGAGCTACATTGACCCATACTACCTCCACACAGCAACCCACGATCCACTCGGCTATTCTTTCATTAAACGTGATTTCATGTCCCTTCCCTTCACACATGCATAAACACGCACACCTCGCATTTATCCTTACGCCCAATCTCTACTTCCTGGAGCGCTGGTCATCAGGAATACCTTTGCTGCTGATATATTTCCGGCAGTTTTTGTCTGACAAAGGTCAAAGATAAACATTAATGTCTTCAATCTAGAAGTAATTGCAAAGGCACTGGTCAGTTCCTCCTTCCCCCAGTCCCAGTAAAAAAGCAAAAACGTATGTCTGCCCGAAAAACCAATATTAGGTCTACGTGTACGATGATAGTGTATGATATTCGAATGATTTAGCACTTATATCTACTCTATCGGCCGACTTTATTTATTCTCACTTTGTAGTCTGCTTTTAGCTTAAATAAAAATATTGAAGACACTTCGTAATATCTACTCTCATTATGATCGATTAACCCTTTGAGGAAATGCTTTCAGCTGTTACCATCTTGATTTTATAATTTGTGATAGATTACATTTATATATATGTGTGTGTGTGTGTGTGTGTGTAAGTGTTTGGTAACAAAACTGCTGTTAGACCATAATCAGCAGATCTTTAATCGAACGTTTTGCAGCCATAAAGAAACGGACTCTTTTGTATCATATGTAGTCTACATAAGACAAGAAATGAATGGTGTTCTTAATACAAAACCAGTATGATGAAATTTTATGGATGTTTTGTTGCTATTTCCAGTATGTCGAGACACTGCATTAACTGACATTCCATGTGCTCATTTGCTTGTTCACGATAATTATATTTTGATGTTCTGTGCTGTGTGTGATCTATGCTGTGTGTGCTGCAATATTAGTGGATGGAAAGCGTACGACGGAACCGGTTTTGGTGGAAACGGCATTTAAAAATAGTCTTGTGTACTTAGCTTAGACTTTGTGGACGTATTGTACAATCTGGTGAAGTTTAAGAAAACAAATTCCCGGCACCTATGGCCAAGTCACTTCTGTTCTAGCCTTGGACCAGCCAAAGCCTTGTGAGGTGGTTCATTAGACAGAAACTGAATGATGTCCGTCGTATATATAATATGATATAATATAATATAAAATGTGTGCGTGTCTTTGTGGTTGTGTTTGTTCTACCACCAACGCTTAGCCACTGGAGTTAATTTGTTTACATGTCTGTAATGTAGCTGTTCGGCTTAAAAGTAAAAATAAGTCGAGGGCACGATTTTCCGACTTAAACTTTTTAAGTACTTATTCTATCGGTGTCTTTTACCGAACCGCTAATTTACAGGGACGTAAACACACCAAAATCGGTTGCCAAGCGATGCTGGTGAGTTAAACACAGACACACAAACATACGCAAACATACACACACAAACACGAACATATATATGACAGGCTTCTTTCAGATTATGTCTTCTAAAACCCACTCACACGGCTATGGTGTACCCGAGGCTATAGTAGAAGACACTTGCCCACGCAGTGGGACTGTACCTGGAACCATCTGGTTGGGAAGCAAGCTTCTTCCCACACAACCACTCCTGCGCCTGTATATATATACATACATATCTATACATATACATACATACATATATATATATATACAAACATATATATACATACATATATATATATATATTATATATATATATATATATATATATAATATATATATATATAATATATATATATATATATATGTATAAAAACACATGCACAACTTTTGTACTCAGACAAAATACTCTAACATTTGTACAAACAGACAAAATAAAAAAAGAATCTCGACTAGCCGACATATTTAGAACTTATTTCTAATTTTCAGAACAAGGAATATCGATGCTTTACATGATCGAACTCTATGATTTATTTTCATTTTTCTGATTTCATCCCTTTACGTTCTGTCTTCGAATGAAACTGACCAAATCTTTTTATATCCAGCCAGATTTTACGGAATAGGTCGCCCGATATGGATACCGGAAATTATTATATCGTCTGTAGTTATCCATCACATTTTGCGATTTATTTTTATTACTTACGTTAAAAATGAAAATGGTGAAAGAGATCGATCACCACAAATAGTCAACCTAAATGCATTGGAGTATTCAGTTTATTCCTTGTCTATTTAGTAAGACAATTTCTTCCTTCTTCTCCATCTAAACACACAAGCACACATGCACATGCGCAACTAGGTGCTTCATCCACTTCTGTAAGATAATTAGAATCAATGCAATCGACCATAACCACTCCACAATATAAACTGTGATATTGTCTTGGTAAAAACAAAAGCTAAACATAAATTTCATTTCTTTTTGTTTTGAGAATGCGTGTTAGCCATGGTTGCTAAGCAACGTGCTTTTGTTTTATTTTGTTTTTGTTTTCTATAATCGTTGATATGTGAAGTGTAGTTACACTTAGAGTGATTGATATGCAAACTTTGAACATGTCTGTTTGTGTGTGAATGCGGGTATATGTGAATGTTTATGTGTGTCTGTGTGTCCTTGTGTCTGTGTGCTCTTCTCTATGCAGGCCAGCAATGTTTTATGTTTTCTGGCAGTTTACGAATATTGATGAACTCGAAGTGAATATTGAAAATCCACGTGATTGATCTTTGGAAAATAAGCATTTTTGAAGGATCCATTGAAGAAAATACGCAGAGCGGAGTCCGGCAACCATGATACTGGAGAGAAATCAAGACAATATTTT
Source organism: Octopus sinensis (assembly GCF_006345805.1). Classification (NCBI taxonomy): domain Eukaryota; kingdom Metazoa; phylum Mollusca; class Cephalopoda; order Octopoda; family Octopodidae; genus Octopus; species Octopus sinensis. Next base: position 146,947,181 of record NC_042999.1, read on the forward strand.
CTAATTTAGACACAAGACCAGCAGTTGTAAGGGCTGGTGTTTGGCCAATACCATTAATCTCAGTACTAGTCTGAGACATTTTTATCGCTCGAAACTGTTGAGCTAAGTTAACCTCGGCGGAATTTGAACTCGAAACGTAATGAAACGGAACAACTGCAGCCGATGCTCTAATTATGGTTCCAAATTTTAGACAACGTCAGAAATTTTAGGGGTGAGAATAAGTCGATTACATCGACCTCAGTCATAAAAATTAGTGGCAGCAATTTTATCGACCCTGTAAGGATGAAAGGCAAAGTTGATCTCGGCAAAATTTGAACTGAGAACGAACAGACGGGCGAATTGTTAAGCATCTTATCCAGAATCTTAATAATTCTCTACTAATCCTTTCTACTGAGGGAAGGGATTAAATCAATTATATCGGCCCCAGTGTGTAACTGGTACTTATTTAATCGACCGCAACAGACAGAAAAGCAAAGTAGACCCCGGCGGAATTTGAGCAGTAGACGCAATACCTATTTCTTTACAACCCACAAGGGGCTAAACACAGAGGGGGCAAATAAGGACAGACAAAGGGATTAAGTCGATTACATCGACCTCAGTGAGTAACTGGTATTTATTTAATCGACCCCGAAAGGATGAAAGGTAAAGTCAACCTCGGCGGAATTTGAACTCAGAACGTAACGGCAGACGAAATACGGCTACGCATTTCGTCCGGCGTGCTAACGATTCTGCCAGCTCGCCGCCT
>NC_042999.1:146952925-146957925 GCF_006345805.1 Octopus sinensis
CAACATTGAAATTCTATTGAGACAACATTGAACTTCTATAGGGATAACATTGGACTTCTATTGGGACAACATTGAACTTCTATTGAGACAATATTGAAGTTTTATTGGGACAAGCATAGTAACAACGAAAGAATATACAAATATCAATGTTTATCTTTTCTCGAAATGACATTTACCTCTTGATTCGCCTCTGGCGATTGAGTGAAACACTAACTTTGCTATAAAACAAAATGATTCCGTCACCTTTCTTGTTGATACCTGTTGCAATTTGATGTCATCTCCGATTAGCTACTGGTGTTGCAGATAAATGAGGAACTATTCACAGAGCAAGCAAGTATCCTCTATATAACTGAGTTATCTTAATTGCAGTTGTTAACTATCGTCTATTATTTTTATACAAAGATACCTTAACCCGTTTTTAACGGCCAAGTTAGAAGTTGAAAGCGTCTGAGATTATTAGGGTGAAGGAGAATGTTATCTTCACACCAAATTCTGACAAAATGCTTGCAATAAAGAATAGATAATGGTGCAAACAGAGGCAATGTATTGATTCCATCCTTCAATGCTACGATGCAACCCTGCAGATGGGATTCCATGTAGTTTCTGTCGACTGGATTTCACACAAAAATGGTGCTACACTCGCGTAAGGAGTGAAACAATGGGAATACACAAGGTTTAAAGCTATTTTGTAAGAGCAGGGCCATACTTGTGTTCAAAGCAGTTAAACAACATGAAACCTTCTACGGGGTTGCTTGGAACAGCGACTAAATATTGTTTTCAGATCCCTCGCCTACCACTGTAAAATAGGAAGGACAGGGAAGTAATGTAGTCCTCAAAAATTGAACTACATACGAGCTGATCATGGTTAGGATGCCTTTGATAATAGTTCTCATCAAGTAGAATTGACCTGCAGCTTAAGCATCAACAAACCACCTCCCGCTCCTTGATATCTTTGCGGATTTCGACCTACAGGAGAGTTTGAAAGCAAATATCAACCGCAACGAGCTCTATATTGAGAATAGATGAATGAAGGTCACGTGTACTACCATACTTTTCTGAATAATTAATTAAATGAAATGCATTGCTATAAATGAAACGAAAGCGATGGTTTAAAATAGTTTTAATACCAGCCTACATATTTGTCTCTCTCTCTACCTCAACGTTTATATATGTATACATGCAGTAAGAATCTTGCAAACTAAATACAAAAATGAAATATGTGTGTGTGTGTTGCTTACATGTACGTGCACATGCACACACGCACACACACACACACACGCACAATCATAGTTTAATTCAAGACAATGTATACACACTGGATACTAAATACATGCATACAAGCATATATACTTACGAATATCTATCTCTATATCTATCTATATATATGTATCTATTTGTCTGTTTATCTATCTATGTATCTATATATATATATATATATATATATATATATATATCTACACACATATATATATATACATACATATACATACACACACACATATATATATATGTATGTATGTACGTATGTATGTATGTATATATGCACAATTATTTGTGTGAGTGTGAAAGAGAGAGGAGAGAGAGGGAGAGAGAGAGAGCGTTTGTGCACGTACGTTTTATTCCTCGAATAGTTTCGTTATCTCTGACCTTTTCTGACCTTCTATACATTGTGAAAGTTGTTTTGGTGCGACCCCCACCCACCGACTGCGATTCTGCAACTTTACCTATAAAGCATGTATGTACCTTCATTATAAACCCCACCGCACTTCAAATCGTCAATAGAAACTCATGTTCGATCAACATACTAGACATTGGAGTCAAACCTCCTTCAAATGTCACACCACTTTCTCAAAAGAAGCATCATGTTCATTGCAAAATGTAGTTTGAATAATCTGTTTCAATAAAAGACTGGATAGCCATGACTGGAACTCGCTTGATCATAGTTCTTTTCATAACTGCTTCTCTGAATTATATAACAGCTTCATAACGTCTATGGCATGATGGTTTCGACACTTAGCTATGTCCATGGTGATAGTGATGCACCGGTATCCTTTGTTTCCCACCATAATGCAATCAGTTATCTTAAGTTTGACAACTTAGACGACAGAGCTAACAGGAAGGGCAGGATTGAGGGGAATGATGCTTTCAGCATTTCGTAACTGCGAGATTTTATCTATTTCTTCGTGAAACCTCTTGCAGAAGTCGGTGATGCTTCCTGGTGTATTTGCAGAAATCTGGATTGAAGTAGCGAATATGGTCTAACTGAATAGACATATCCTGAACATGTGTGTTGGCCGGAAAGCAGCACATAGAGAAGTCACTTTACCTTATTAGCAAACGTTTACAATATATGTCGCAATTTATTTGTTAGATATTTCCATGTATTCTTTCAATATCACAATCGATATAACACTCCCACCATACACTTTTTAAAAAAATTTGTCCCTCTAATACCCACTATGGACACTCTTGTGGCAATAAAAATAATCGCAATTTTTATAAGGGTGCTGTGACGGTGGGACACTGGCAGAGTCGTTAGAGCGTCGAACAAAATGCTTTTCGCTATTTCCTCCGTCCCTTTACATTCAAGATTCAAATGTCGCCGATATTGATTTTACCTTTCATTTAGCCCAGGTTGTTTAAAGAAACTGACAGTCAAGTGCTAAAATTGATATAGTTGACTATTCCTTTCCTCAAAATTCAAAGTCTTGTTTCATTACTAGCGACATTAATTAGGAGAATGAAATATAGACTTTGTAAGGCATCAGAAAAATATTTTTTAATATTTAGTTCTACTCTTAAGACGGTGAGCTGGCAAAATCGTTAGCGCGCCGGGCAAAATGCTTACCAGCATTTCGTCCGTCACCACGTTCTGAGATCAAATTCTTCTGAGGTTTGACTTTGCCTTTTATTTCTTCAGGGTCGATGCAATCCACTTACACTCTTGCCAAAAATTGCTGGCCTTGTGTCAAAATTTGAAATCAATATTTAGTTCTACTCCTGTAACAAATATCTCCTGGAAAATGTTGACTTTCATTTCATAATGTACCAGTAATTAGAACCTGTACTTCCGATTTACGCTACGGTGAAATTTATTGAAGTGGATTGTGAACCAATCGAATAACTACTATATAGATACATCGGCAAACTTCCTTAATCGCTGATAGCGTTGACAGAGCTGGATGGTATTTGCAGCCAGCATTGAGATAACCTAGATATGTTCCACTTCAGCACTAATATGTTTGCAGCCATCATTTCTTATAGGCATCACTTCTTACAGCTATCAGTTTTTGCAGTCCGGTCAGCAACCTTACAGTTTATCAAACCTTTCGACATACTTCGCTGGTCTCCAAACATAGCACTTCTGTACACGCTGTAAGCAAAACAACAACGCATTCTACATACGCAATCGCTAACAGAAAGCAACAGACTATTCCAGATGGAGAATAGTAATTCATCTCTTTCGAACCTGGCTTCAAGATAAGCAAGTGTTAGAAGAATAGTTATATGTGATTTCCAGTACATATACTGACTCACATATATTCACACGCAAATCCTTATGCTGTCCATGTAACTAACTTAAAAAGCGATGCGTTCCAGAATGTTTTAGTTTAATTTTCTAACCACTGAGTTTGAACTCCTTTCGGACCTTTTCGGTTTGAAAGGCAGTTTTTTCTAGCGGTGTCATATGAAATTGTCACCCATAATTATGACCCTAGTATCAATCTATTGTATTTCAATCTATTTTAGGGTTAGGGTTAGTTAGGGTTAGTTAAGTTTAGGGTTAGGGTTAGGGGTGGGGGGAAGGGTATCTTTTTCTCTTCACAAATGTAAATAAACCCAATCTGTTTCTTAAACGAGGGACATATTCATACGGCACAGAATGTTGTTTACCTCAATGGACGTCATTGATTGGTTGAAATTGCATAAATTGAAAAAAACAACAAATATCTTACAAACTATAGAATTTTTTCAATAAAGCCAACAGAAAAAGATGTTTTATAAACAGATTCTACCAGTATACGAAGTTTAAAATTTTTTAGTTACCTAGAAATTATGTTAAAAACTGCCGTTCAAACCGAAAAGATCCCCCCTTTCATATCAAGAGGTTCAACGTTCGATTCTCAGTTATAATGGTCAAATTAATTTATCAGCGGCAACTGGAGAGTACACACACATACATGCGGTGGGGTTAATGGTGCGTATCCTAGTGACTTCAAAGTTGCACTCACTATCGGAAGAAGGATTGGTCAGTACGTGTTGTTCTTGAGCAAAACACAACATTGCACGTTGCTCAGCGAACAGAACACCTCGACATCTGACTTGTGGTACACCGTGCACTAGTACAAGCAGTGTCGATTTGTTGGAGAGAAACTGCTCATACATTGTCGAGACATTTGATCAGAATAATCAAATAATTTATACAGTTATACAAAAATTTGCTAAATCATCTATTACAGGCGAGTCCACCATACTTACATATATGTGTCTTTGTACGTGTATGTCTACGCATTCTTTGTGATTGTCTACTAAGCATTATTTCAATTTATTCTCTATTTCGTCATTACATCTCTTCATTCTGCATATTCTACTCACCATTTAGTGCTATCGTTGTTTATTTACCAATTAATCTCTTTCACTTCCACCCACTATTTTTACTGCAAGCTATCGCCTAAATCTAATCAGACAGGACGTAAACAGTGATAACGATTACAGTGCAGGAGGTGTGCATACAAAATCCGTGGAGACTCTTTCTTCCTCCTCCGAATAATCTATTTAAAAGTAAGTGTTGCTTTTAAATTCTGCTAGAATTACAATTTGCTTTTTTTGCCTTTCCTCCTTTCGTAGACAATAATTTGGTTCGGTATAATCGACTATTCTCCTTCACCAGGTATATATACTGCGATTCATTTAATGCATTTTACCAGACATACATTAAGGTCAACGTCTAGGAAGGGCTGTAAAAATCGTATCAAATTCGTGGACTGTTGCCAACGACG
>NC_042999.1:146965425-146967925 GCF_006345805.1 Octopus sinensis
GAATATGGAAACGAATGTCAAGACCGAGATTTTGACTCTTGTCCAGGAATTGAGAATAAGTCTGCTACACAACTTAGTGAGAATGATACTATTCATATAATTTCTACGTACACGTTTGGCTAAAGCCTATAGATACATCATACATTGAACCATAGCAGACAAACAAGGTATAGTTGAGGTATCAGTAATGTATTAATCAAATTGTTGTCATGAAGGCTCGATAAATGCAAATTGGACTCTCCAGTTTTCTGAAGCCCTAAATATTAGACTCTTTATAAGCTGTATATCACTTCACAGTAAAAGAGCGTAATCAGTATCGGCATTAGGCGTGTACCCAGGAGATTGATAATCGAAAGCTAGACCTGATGATAGCGCTTTTCTGTTCACGAATAGAAGGTAGATACAGAGTGGCCAAAGAGTTCGTGCTAACTTTGATTATACATTCAATTATAAACTGGTAAAGCCTCCCTGTATAAACATTGAAATTAGGGGTTTGTATCTGTCTGTTGCGTAAATAGAAAACGTTACATTTCTTCATTTACACATTGTTGCATGCGCAGACACACATACTCATATACAAGCATATATGTATATATGTATATATGTATATATATATACACGAGTGTGTGTGTGTGTGCATTTGTCTATAAGGGAACCAGTTTTTCTTTTAAATGTCATATGCTTTATTCTACTTTGATTCTTTTTATAAGAGTTTCGTATTTATAAATTAGATCCGTGTAGTTTTCTTGCAGCTGTAAAGTTCCTAAGATTATTTTAATGTCAATCAATATTTCTGGGTTACCTCAGGGTTCATCTTCAGGATGCGAATGTTGGTCTCTACGTATATAGAATATTATATTGCATACATATATATTATATATATATATATACATGCATACATACATACACATAAATATACATATATATATTATATTATATATATATAATATATGTATATATATATATATATATATATATATGTGTATTATATATATGTATATATATATGTATATATATATATGTATATGGATATATATATATATATAAATATGTAATATATATGTATATATATATATATATAGTATATATTAAATATATGTATATATATATATATATGTATTATATATATATGTATATTAATATATATGTATAATATATAATGTATATGTATATATATATATATATAATATATATATATAATATATATATATATATATATATATATATATTATATATATATATATATATATATATATTGGTTGGCATCCTTTTTGTCTCGGAAGACAATGGAGTTGCGCATAAAATAGTCTAGTCCGGCTTTTACATTTCCTGCTGTGGTGTGTAGTCCTATCCTGGACAAACACTCCCTCTGGCAAGTGCCGCAAATGTAGCGAAGACTGTTCCTGGCTGGTTGTAATGTCATAGTTTCTTGTTGACGTCTTTTCTTGTCTTTCCATCTCTCCTCTCTCTCTCTCTCTCTCTGTCACTCCTTTGTATTCCCTCTTTTACGGTACGTCGCCAATCTCCACGGTTGCTGGCAACTGCTTCCCAATTGCTATATATGATGTTGGCAGGCCTTCATGTCCCTTTTGCAAACATCCTTGTAACGTAAGAACGGTCCTCCCACAGACCTAGTCCCTAGCAAGCTCTCCGTAGAGTATGTCCTTGGGGATTCTGCCATCTTTTATATATATATATATATATATAATATATATAATATATATATATATATATATATATATACATTCATACATACATATATAAGCTATTTATAAGGATACAGTTAGCCGGAATCAATGAATAATACTCTGAACAATTGAATATAAAGTTCTAAACGTTATGTAAGAGAGTTAACCTCTTGGAAAATCTTATTTGTTTAATTTAAAAACCAATATCATAGAGCGAGATTATTGTGTTACTGAATGTGTAGCCTAAAAACATTTGGAAAGAAACGTCCAGCTCTTCTAAAAAGTAATTAAAAAATCAAATCATAACCATTTAACAAAAGCTTGCATAGGAAATTGGCGCATACGGGAAAAATAATAACATTTAATATGTAAGAATGCATTACAAAATATTGGATGGGATGGAGAACTCAAGTAAATATGAATTATCTGTGATTGCAAACTAGAAAAATAAATTTGAAAAGAAAGACATCTTTCTTGTGAAGTACAAGGAAGGATGTACATAACGAGAAGTAACTGTAAGAAGTGTTTTAAATATGAAAAATTTAAGTAGTATTAAATATTTTAATAAATAAATGAAGTTACGTGATTTTGACATATGATGCTAATGTAAGCGATAGCAAAAAGAATGATACGATGTGATTGAGTGGAGTATTAAAAGATTATCTAAAATGTGAACCGTTTATATTATTGAAACCTTGCCTTGGGATGGGAAGACAAAACTGAGTTAAGTAAAATGCACCGGAACCGCATACATTGATGCACACATATATTTCCCTTCCGGCGCACAAACATGTACACGCACACACATACCT
>NC_042999.1:146972925-146977925 GCF_006345805.1 Octopus sinensis
TTTTAAGCTCTGTAAAAGAACTCAGAAGTTTGGGCTTCCGGCAACCCTTGCGCAATACGCTTAAAACCAGGAATTTTTCTACACTCCCTCGTACCTACAAGATAAAGTTGAAATAAGGGCAAACATGGTTGAGTTGCAATGGGTTGCTCATTTCAGTGAAACGTTTAGTTCGTATTATAAATTGAAGATAGTTTGCATTATGAATTGAAGCAAAAAAGAGGGTTTCTAATTAGCTGAGAGCAGCATAAATCAATAATGATTTATGAATAAGTACAAATTTCTGGTCGTTTTGTAGAAAACGTGCTGTAGTTCCTCACTGAAAGTCAAGTAGGTAATTTGGAAAACGTTATAAGCATACATATACATATTGATAAAATAAATTACGTTGTGCAGTAACAGATTGCACGTGATGCTACTCTGCTACGATTATTATTAAAGAAATATATATAATTTTCAGTTTGTTTCTGTATAGCTACTATAAAATTTTGGAATGATGATATAGGTACATATTGCCAAAACAAAATTAGTATTAAAAAAAATCAATTAAATTTAATGTACTTTTTAATGAAATTTGATCTAAGATAAAAATTTAGGCAGGATAGTTAGAGGTAGAATTTCGCTCACATATCCGAGATTATATTTGTCACAGATTCATTGGCGATCTCCCAACAAGTTCCATATAATAAAATAACTAGCAGCAAACTGCGTACTATTACTTAAAGCAATTGTGAAATTATTTCATAACAAAGGTAGAAAAATCTATTTTACGATCTTGACCAATGGTCCAATTATAATGTGAACTACATATTTCTGTTGAATTTATGCGTAGTATATAATTTTTCGTGTGTGCGTATATGTATATATAAGTATACACACACACACACACACACACACACACACACATATATATATATATATATATGTAGGATATATTCATGTATATATATATATATATATACGTGTGTATATATATTTATTGGTGACATATACACGTATCATATATATATATGTATATGTAGGTATATGGATATTATATATATATATATATATATATATATATATATATATATATATATATATATTTAATTATTTGTTTTTATTTAAGCGCATGTGTGTGTGTGTGTAAATATATACATACACGTTTGGACGAGTGAACAAAGTACTATATTGGTAACAATAACAAGGACAGCCAGTGAAAATGAAGGAATTTTTTCGTATTATACTTATACCCATGTACAGAAAAAGTGCGTGTTCTTGGAAAATGAAATGAAATGTGTTAAAATAAAATGAAACAATCATAAAATAGTCAAAAATAAAGTAGGATATTTGAATTCCATTTACCATAGGAGAATGCAATGTACTTATATATATATATATATATGCATCTTTATGTAGAGATAGATCAGATAGAGACAAATACATATTTATGCATATACACATTCTTTTATTACAACAAATACACAAGTATGTATATGGATATGTGCATATATATATACATAGGAATCTTTGTTAAATATGACAAACAAGTCTTTTGCATCTTGTAAATGTTATCTATGAAACTTAATATATTTGAATAGGCTGGATAGATGGATATATTATTGTACGATAAAAAGTTAGTCTGCTCAGAGTTCCCTTTTGGCAGATCACGACGCTTAGCTGGCTGACGACAGTCATGATGAGCCGAGGGCAAACCTCTGAGTACAGTGGCGTTTCGTTTTTTTTATACAGATGTATCTCAATTTGTGTGCGTTCTCTCTGTGTGTGTGTGTGTGTGTGTGTGTTTGTGTGTGTGCGTGCATAGATTCATATACACATATATATATATGTAGGTGCATCTGTGTGCATACACACAAACACACACAAATTCTCTCTCTCTCTCTCACACACACACACATATATATATACATACATACATATATTATATGCATAGTAATATATGCCTGTGTATTTCTATACATGTGTGTGCGCGCGTATGCATTTATACATAGATATATACATGCATATAGATATATATATATTATATATATATATATATATGTATATATACATATATTATATATATATACATATATATATATTATATAAATATCTATATATATAGAATATATATATATATAGATATATATTAGATATATATATATATATGTATATATACATATTATATATTTATATATAATATATATATATATATATATATATAGATAGCTATATACGTATATATATATATAAGATTATATATATATATATATATATGTATAATATAACATATATATATATATTAATATATATATATATATATATATATATATATATTATATATATAATATATATATATATATATATATATATATATATTATATATATTATATATATTATATATAATATATATATATATATATATATATATATATATATAATATATATATATATATATACATATGCTTATACGTATGGTAAAATACATTGGTACATGCAAGATTTATGTGTTTATGCGTGGATGGTTGTATGGATGGTAACATAAGTTTGTGCATACATTCATACACATACATACATCATACTACATACATACATACATACATACAAAATGCATATTTAATTTCGGAAAGATATTTGAAGATTCGTATATATGTATATACATATTACTAATTACGTTTCATTTTGCTATTACATTCGATGTATATGAAATAAATTTATATATATAATTAGAAAAATACATTTGTGTACTTTACCCTATCTTTCGAATACTGTAAATCGAAAATATTCACTATTTTTATAACATAAAATAGCAAAGTTCCTACTTTTGATGTTTTATGGAAAAACCAGTAACTGAAAATTGTACCTTCGATAACAGACCGTTCTTATTAATAATTGTACAAAAACTACTTTATAACTATTTCCACACACACACACACACACACACACACACACACACACACACACACACACAAGCACACGCACATACACACACATGTCGATTTATACACACAGTTTTCGATATAAGCATATAGTTATATATAAGCTATATATATATATATATATATAATATATAGGCGGGCTGTATGTTAAAGCACAGGCGCAGGAGTGGTTGTGTGGTAAGTATAGGCACAGGAGTGGCTGTGTGGTAAGTGTGTTGCTTACCAACCACATCGTTCCGAGTTCAGTCCGACCGCGTGACACCTTGGGCAAGTGTCTTCTACTATAGCATCGGGCTGACCAAACCCTATATATATATGACTGTCTTCTTTCAGTTTCCGTCTACCAAGACCACTCACAAGGGTTTGGTCAGCCCGATTCTATAGTAGAAGACACTACTATGTATATATATATGTATGTATGTATGTACATTTATGTATGTATGTATGTATGTATGTATGTATGTATGTATGTATATGTTAGTATGTCCGTGTTTGTCCCCCCAACATTGCTTGACAACCGATGGTGGTGTGTTTATGTCCCTGTCACCTAGAGCTTCGGCAAGAGAGACCGATAGAATACGTACTTGGCTTACAAAGAATAAGTCCTGGGGTCGATTTGCTCGACTAAAGCCGGTGCTTCAGTATGGCCGCAGTCAACTGACTGAGACAAATAAAAGAATATATATATATATATATATATATATATATATATATGCCCTTTAACTGTTTCGGCTGTGGCCCTGCTGGGGTATAACCATTATTATATCTATCATATATACACATCTTTCTATATATACATATATGTGCGTGAGTGTGTGTGTGTGCGCGGGTGTGTTTATGCATGTGTGTGCGCGGGTGTGTTTATGCATGTGTGTGATTGTGAACATTTGTGTGTGTACGTATCTTTCTGTATACCTATGTATCTGTGCAGGAATCATAGTAAAAGCATGCTCCCCTCATATACACGTGATAGAAATTTAATATAACTTAGTAAATTCAAGTATGAATATGTACTATAAAATACACACACACACACACAAACATACGCATACACACGCAGATATATATAGACTAATGCACGTATATATACACTGTGCGTGCGTGTGTATGCGAGTGTATATATATATGTGTGTGTTTGTGTAATTGTATATGTGTATATAAACCTTTGATCGTATGTGGGTTTTTATGCGACTGTTGTTACACAATAAGTTTGCATACAACAGATCATTCAGTATCGGTATATCTAGCATTAACCTGTTGCTTTAACAACTATAAACCATTCATCAGGTGATAAAAATCACGTGAACTGGCAGAAGATCGAAACCCGCTGAAGCAGCCCAACTCATTAAACTTTACTGTAACCTCTTGATTTATATATATATATATATATATATATATACATGCACTCACACACGCACAAATACACACATAAAATTAATAGTTTATGCATATATATATATATATGTGTGTGTGTGTGTGTGTGGTGTGTGTGTGTATGTATGTTATGCATATATATATATATATATGTATATATATTATATCTATATATATATATTATATATATATATATATATATATATATATATGTATATATAATATGTTTATATATATGTATGTACGTATGTTTGTTGTATGGGTGGTGATGTGCCATGTGTGTGTGTATTTGTTTGTCTGTGCTTGTCCACCACCTTCGCTTGACAACCGATTTTGGTGTGCTTACATCCTCATGCCTTAACAGTTCAACAAAAGAGATCGATAAAATAAGTAGTAGGTTTAGAAATTATCAGTCCTTATTATAGTACGTATATATATGCATGTGTGTATGCATATATATACATGCATATATATATATATGTGTGTATATATAGTATATATATATGTATATGTGTATTATGTATATGTATGTATGCGTGCATGTATGTATGTATGCATGTATGTATGTATGTATGTATGTAGTATGTATGTATGTATGTATGTATGTATGTATGTATGTATGTATACACGTTTTCTTACTTGTTGCATGCAATGGACTGCGGCCATGCTTTAGCACCGCCTTGAAGTACTTTTGTCGATCAAAATCGAGAC
>NC_042999.1:146992925-146997925 GCF_006345805.1 Octopus sinensis
GAAGTAACAAGTAATAACAAACAGAAGTAATAGCTTGTAATAATTTTTTTTTAGTTCCAATAAATGCTAATATTTTCTAAATATAAATATTTTATTTGAAATTCTATCCTTAGCTGCAATATTTTAAGTAAACATTTGCTAATTGTGTACTTTACCAGATGTAATAAGTTGTCCCGAACTTTTCCAACTGTAATAATTTGTCCTGTAATTTTCCAGGTTTATAATCTTGAGAATATTAACACTCTTGCTCGGAGTTTTCCATGTAATACGTATTTGTGTGTCTCTGTTTATCCCCACCCCACCATCGCTTGACAACCAATGCTGGCGTGTTTACGTCACCGTAACTTAGAGGTTCGGAAAAAGAGAACGATGGAATAAGTACTAGGCTTACAAAGAATAATGGGGAACAGCTATCTTGCTCCATGACTCCTTTACAGTTGATGCCAATGACATATTTTCCAACGGCTATTGCGAATGTATATCTCTATTCAACAACGCCAATGACATTGTTGGTTTTCACAGGTTTCCCCAACACCTCTAAAGTGTTTTGAAGAATGCCTCAACAACGTCCTTCAAAAATACAACTTCGGAAACATACTAGTGATGGGTGATTTTAACCTCACTTATATAAACTGACCCACAAATACTCTGAAGTTAGGCAAATGCACTACACCACACAAAGCAGCAGCAGAATTACTCCTTAATCTAATGGATGACTTTTTCCTGACTCAGCCAGTGCCCGAACCAACAAGACAATAAACCGATCTTAGATCTAATATTAACCGAGTACTCGAGCTCTTTTCACAGTATTTCAGTTGAAAACACTCTCCTCTTGGACCATGACATGATATTTTAAAACTTTAATTTCCGGCCAATCCCACTCCACTGCACTTATTTGACAACATTAACTTCCACAAAGCGGACTTGTGAGCAATAAGAAAGGATATGTCCTTTATCGATTGGTCCTTCATTCTCAGTTCCACTGACATTGAAACCGCATGGCAGTGCTTTGAAGACATTGTCACTTATACATGCTCAAACACGCTCCAACGAAATCCACTACACAAACAGAAACAGGGTCCCTAGAGAAAAAGAAATCCTCATCAGGCACATCAAAATACTTAAACAGCCAATTAAAATACTCCCACATACAATCCATATTCAAGAAGAATGAAAGACCTGAAGTTGGAAAAACTTGCTCTGCAAACCAACATGGAAACCTCCATTGAAAATCAAAGAGCTGCAGAGGAACAGCGGGTAATCAAAAAAATCAAACCCAAAAGTGTTCTATTCATATGCAAATAAGCATAAGACTGCTGTCTCACTCATTGGTCCATTGATCTATCATAACGGCATTCTACAACACGATGCTAAAGAAATGACAGAAGTACTGCAGAAACAATACTGCTCTGTCTTAAGTGATGTGAACGAAGTCGATTCCCAACATAAAATGTCGGACATAACCTTTTCTGATTCAGACATCATAGCAGATGCAACCAATAAACTGTCTACGGTCTGGCTACTCTATGTGAAAAGCTTCTCCGAAAAGATACAAAAGATATGCGGCCCATATGACATCAGGACAGTATTCAAGAGTAATACAACACTTCGCAAATATCTCCTTCGAGTAAAACCACGAACAGAAGATAATATGACCAAAAACTGCTTGTACTCCTTCCAATGCAGCTGTGGAAGGTTATACAAAAGTGAAACATACCGCCCCCTCAAAACAAGGGTAGAGGAACATCGCAAAGCTGTGACACGAAGAGATATTGATAAATGGGGTATAGCTGATCATCTATGGAAAAATGGAGACCACCTCCCCCTGTGGGATGAAGTTAAAATAATTGACAGAGAACACCCCTGGAAAATTCGAAATCTAAAAGAAACAGCACATATGCTAGAACACAACAACCACCTAAGCAGACCGAGTGCAGATATGAATAGCAATTGGGAGCGGATATTAAGGAATGATAGGAAAATATTAGATTTAAAAGCCCTAAAATTCACTCCATAATTGCCCACGGGCATATGGTGTAGTGGTTAAGAGCGCGGGCTACTAACCCCAAGATTCCGAGTTCGATTCAATAATAATAATAGTAATAATAATAATAATAATAATAACAACAACAACAATAACATCGTAAAATACCCTAGGAATGAGAACCCAGGTTCGAAATTTCCCCAAGACACCTGATGACGGATGGAGAGTATATCCGTCAAATGTAAATAATATAAATAATGAACAATAAATGAAATCAAATACTATTCTGCTGTAGGCCTTGATAGATTTCCTGCTAGTCTCCTGAAGCAATGTAGACACCAACTTTCAGTCCCTCTGCCCAACCTCCGGAGAAATTCTTTAGGCTCAGATTATATACCGAAGCAGCTCTTATCCCAAGTCTGTCACTCCGGTTTTAAAAGAAGGAAACAGATCTCTCACAGTCAAATATTGTCAAATCTCACTCACCTCCCATATTATTTTGAGAGGGTGATAGCTGGCTTCCTAGAAAGCTACACACTCCTAAATTCAAACCAGCATGACTTTCGCTACGGCAGGGACTTTTTAACACAGCTTTTACACCACATCGATGATATACTTAAAGCCTTGTGAATAGGTTCGGACTCTGATGTCATATATATATTGACTTCGGTAAAACGTTCGATAGAGTTGACCAAAATATCCTACTATCAAAACTGACAAATGTTAGAATCCATGGAAACCTCTACACTGGATTGAGTATTTACTGGTGAACAGAGCACAACATGTGATCAGTGGAATCCACTCAAGCCCAGCAAAAGTCACCAGTAGTATGCCTCAGGGGATTGTCTTGGGCCCGCTCCTCTTTATAAGCTATATAAACGACCTTTCTAGCGTCATCAAACACAGAAAAGTGAAAATATTTGCTGATGACTCTAAGCTCCAGAAAATTATCAATGAAGAAGAAGACCGAACGCAACTCCAGTCTGATCTATATGCTGTGAGTCAATGGGCAGATAAAAACAAAATGTAACGAAACGGAGGAAAATTTGAGCTGATGCAAACTACACTAAAACAACCATACTCTTTTCCTTCAGGGAAATCTCTCACAACATCTAATAATATCAGAGACCTGGGAGTATTTGTTGATAACAATCTCAGTTGGGGTCCCCATATCAACAATAAGGTCAATATAGCTCGGAGGATGAACTTCTGGATCCTAAAAACCTTCCGGTCCAGAGAAGGTGTCATCATTCCAGCTTTCTCCTCCTTTGTATGGCTACACCTCGAATACTGCTGCCCCCTGTGGTCCCTCTACGAAACAAAACATCTCGAAAATTGAATCACCTCAGAGGTCATTCACTAAAAGAATTAAGGGCATGACTAATCTCGATTACTGGGACCGCCTTAAAGCATGGAAACTCTATTCTCTCCTCAACATTATCTTCAGAATTCATCCAGGCTAGGACCACGGGCCATACGTCCCCTACCCAACTCAGGATCACAACACATCAATACGCTGCTACACAATTTCTTTTCCTCAACAGACTATGCCCTATTTACCATTGTCCCGAAACAGATGAAAGAGGAAAGGATTCCATTACCTTTAAACGGAATCTGGACAATTTTCTTCAAGGAATACCAAATAAGTCACCTGTAGTTGAATACAAATCATTTAACAAGAACTCCGTACTCGAATGGACCCATGATACCGCCAAACGTGACCTAAAAAGGATTTTGATAATCCTATCAGGGTGCAATTAAGTTAGACATGACCTGGACCAATCTTTGGTCGAAACATATCTAAGCTTTGTCTAAGTTTATATATATATATATATATTATATATATATATATATATATATATATATATATATATATATATATACATATTTGAGTAATTGAATGAATTATCTTATTAAGGATAATTCGAAAGATAACCTGATGAGAAGTCTGCATAATGTACTCCTTATTCCTTCGGAATTAGGAATATGCAGCCTTCGAAACATATGTCGAGAATAAAGGATATTTGTTAACTAGTCGTTCAACTCCATTCTTTCATATACTTATATATATACATATATACAACGGGCTTCTTTCAGTTTCCGTCTACCAAATCTACTCACAAGGCTTTGGGCGACCCGAAGCTATAGTAGAAGACACTTGTCCAGGGTACCAAAGCCTGGGAACCCGGAACCATGTGGTTGAAAAGCAAGATTCTTACCAGACAGCCACACCTGCACCTATATATATATATGCCCCAGCATGGCCTCAGCCGGATGGCTGAAACAAGTAAAAGAGTAAAAGAGTAATATGTGTGTGTGTGTGTGTTGTGTGTGTGTGTATGTATGTGTGTGTGTGTGCGTGTGTGTGTGTGTGCGTGTATGTATGTATGTATGTATGTATGTAAACACACGACCGGCTTCTTTCTGTCAATCAATTCCCACATGGCTTTATGCACGAAATACATATATACATAGATTCAATTACATAGTAGGTAAGGAGCGTAGTTAAGTATTTTTTCTTCTTCTTTTTTTTTTTTTGTACGTCAGAGTAAATTCGTTGTCGGAATCAGGCCATCTCTAGCCGTGACCATTCTTCCTTTTACATTTTTTAAGCTGCCGATACATTACATTTAGTGCTAAAATACCTGTTTCAATTCTTCACTTTAAAAAAAAATCTTTTTACGTTTAATGATTCAGTCAGGTGTGGCTGCTATTTCTTGGAAGGCTCATCAATGCACAAATCGTGTTCGATGTCAGGTTTGTTTGCTGCAGTACGTTTATAACTACTACTACTACTACTACTACTACTACTAATACTACTACTACTACTACTACTACTACTACTACTACTACTACTACTACTACCACCACCACACCTTCTACTACTACTACTACACCAAACTTCGTCGGGTTGTTTGTTGCGGCTGGTGCATTTCTTGTTTCTTCGTCTGTCACTCTCCTTGCTGCTGTTGCTGCTGCACTTAGAAATACTGCAGCTGCATGTATTGGGATTGCT
>NC_042999.1:147002925-147025425 GCF_006345805.1 Octopus sinensis
CGTATATTTTCTATTCAGTATTAGCCATATCTTATTTATGAGGACATACGTATCTGTCGTAACGAAAGGTCACTTGGATGTTTAGGCAAGATTTGGATACTACTTTGATTAATATGCCGCCTTGGTGATCTTGACATGCTAATAGAATATAGATAACTTCTCCGTCCTATTATACTCCCACCAGTGTGCATTTAATCTCTCAGTTGAATGATTTTAAGTCTCCGCAATGTATATAACATTCCTGATATTGAAATCACCCTGCGATCATTTTATGCGGTAGACGATATTTTTGGTCTTATAGTTACTACTGGGTCGCATTAAACGAAATGACTGATTAGTTGGGTGATTATATATTTCAACGACTGACTAACTATAATGAAGTGATATTTGACGAATGTTTGTGTCTATTATTATTAGCGTAATATTGCTGCCAAGAAAGGCGGCAAGCAGGCAGAAAGGTTAGCACGCCGGGCAAAATGCGTAGCCGTATTTCGTCTGTCGTTACGTTGTGAGTTCGAATTCCGCCAAGGTCGACTTTGCCTTTCATCCTTTCGGGGTCGATTAAAAAAGTACGAGTTACACACTGGGGTCGATATAATCGACTTAATCCGTGTGTCTGTCCTTGTTTGTCCCCCTCTGTGTTCAGCCCCTTGTGGGTAGTAAAGAAATAGATATTTCGTCTGCCGCTATGTTCTGAGTTCAAATTCCGCTGAGGTCGACTTTGCCTTTCATCCATTCGGAGGTCGATAAAGTAATTACCAGTTGCGTACTGGGGTCGATCTAATCGACTGGCCCTCTCCACAAAAATGTCGGGCCTTGTGTCTTGAGTAGAAACGAATATGCTTGACAAGAAGAAATGTGATATGGTTAGTTCTCTAATTCCAAAGATAGAGTTTGCGTCTTTGTTAGAAACTAGCTCCTTCTTTAGAGAAAGGATTTAACTAATTAAAAACATTGTCTAGGGTGTTGCACCCATGATCGTGAGATCATGGTTTCAATTCATCAAACGGGTGGTAAATTGTGCTCTTGAGCAAACCACTTCATCGCATGTTTCCCTGCGATTACAGTGCACCTGTTCAGGAAACGTCGATATAATGGAGTGAGTGAGCTAATGTACTGCATAAGCATTTGATCATTAGAAACAAATCGTTCGTGCAGGTCGTTCGGTAAAAGCAGAACGCTCATACGTCATCTTCGACAGGAGACTCCGTCATACACACACAATTGTACATACATATGTATGTATATATGGATTCGTCTCCCACCAACACCTGACAACCGGCGTTGGTGTGTTAGCGTATTCGTAACTTCTGCAGAACGGACCGATAGAATAAGTAGAAGGCTTAAAATAAAACGAATGCTGGGATCAATTTCTTTTCTACTCTAGGCACAAGACCCAAAATTTAGGGGGAGGGGGCCAGTCGATTAGATCGACCCCAATACGCAACTGGTAATTAATTTATCAATCACGAAAGGATGAAAAGCAAAGTCGACCTCCGCGGAATTTGAACTCAGAACTTAAAGACAGACGAAATACCTATTTCTTTACCACCCACAAGGGGCTAAAAATAAAAAGGACAAACAAGGACAGACAAACGGATTAAGTCGATTACATCGACCCCAGTGCGTAACTAGTTCTTGCCGCCTTGCTGGGATCAGTTTGTTCCACTAAACCCTTCAAGATGAGAAAATAAAAGACGTGTGTGTGTGTGTGTATGTGTGTGTGTGTGTGTGTGTGTGTGAGTGTGTGTCCCTTTCTCTGTCTTTCTATCTCTGCCTCATATGCTTTCTTTCTCTGTCAACTTCAAACTAAAAATGTATGCTAATTATATTTGTTGATGTTTTGTTGTCGGCTCCGTTCCGATAGCCGATGTCTAAACATATTCTTCAACTAACTTATTCAACGTATACTTCCGTCCTCGAAGAGGGAAGGTTACGATCTTGTTACTGTCATATCTTCCTACTACATATACAACTATATAAGATCGCCCTCATCGATTTCGGTAATATTATGTATACCATTCTTTTAAAGGAAATAATTGCCAATAAGTTTGTTGCTAATTATTTTTCTTTGTAAAAGTTGCTGTAGTTGTTTTGTTGTTAATTACTCTGTTCATAATGTTGCTATGCTGTTACTGTTCATGTAGATTTAGTTATTTTTGCGGGCAAAGTTTTTTTTTTCTTTTTAGTTTTTGTCTTTTAAACTTTAGAAAGGAGGGAATATCTAATTACACATTTCACTTTTATCTTTTACATCCTTCATTCGTTGGACTCTGGCCATGCTGGGGCATTGTCTGGAAGATTTTAGACGAAAATTTTGAGCCCAGTACTTACTTTAAAACCAAGTGCTATTTCCGTCGGTTTCCTTGCCTAAGCCATTAAGTTACGGGCACCGGAACGCACCAATAAAAGTTTGATCACCGGTATATATATATATATATATATATATATATATATATATATATATATATATATATATATATATATATATATATATATATATATATATATATAGATATATATATATATATTATATATATATATATATATATATATATATATAAGAATGAATGTTTTTATATATAATGAACGTGAAATACAGGAAGGGACGAACACGGAACACAGACAAATCATTCGAAGCCTTCAATCTTCAGTCAGACACCGAATCATCATAGCAAATTTCGGCTGTTCAATATGCATATATGGGTACAGGACGTCACCAACAAGTAAACATGAAATACGAAAACAAATGAGTTAAATACGCACATAACGCGACAAAAACACGGAAAACAAGACAAATAATACAAAGGATGACCCCCTCATCAGTTGTCCGCTTTCAAACTACTCCTCATTTCGAGCAATCAACGACAATATGAGTCTTCGAAGACAGTTGCTCCCAAAGCCACGCATTCATTTCCAATTAAGCTTATATATATATATATATAATATATATATATATATTATATATATATATATATATATATATATATATATATATATATCCAACGCGCTTCTTTAAGCTTCCGTCTACACACGCAAGTATACTATATATACTATATACTATATATATGTCTCCATAACCTAGCGGATTGGCAGTTATGACTGGCTCCTCTTGAAAACATGTGACAATCTCAAGTTTCAATTATTTTACAAACTGATATTCCATTAAGGAAAGAGATAGGTTAATTGCCTGAAGAGGCGTGTTTCTGGCTCAATAACCTTCGTCAGACATTCCTCGATCTTATTTTCAGTAGGAAAGTACTTAGACTAATACGAAACTGAGTAGAATGGTCTTCTACACAATTTCCGTCTAACAAATGTATTCACAGTGTATTGATCGGCCCGTGGCCTTACAGAAAAAAAACTTGCTCAAGTTAGCGCGAAATGGGCATGAACCCCCGAAGCCATGTGATTAACCACAAAGCCATACATGCACCTATGTAACTGTTCATGAAAGTTTCCACAACCGCTAAAACTGCTCAGTGCAAATTAGGAATTTATTTTTAAATGAGAGACATTGCTTCATTGTCCGATAAACTGAATTCAACTGAATGGAAAGGCACCGAAAGACCAGGTGAAGGGATTAAACAAGAGACTATGTCTTCAATCCAACTGCTCAAAGCAAAAGGGTTGCAACGATTACCACAAGGCATCACTTCCAACGCTCTAACTGCTCTGTCAAATTTACAACGCTTGACTGTTAAGACCCCGAAATGATATGGGGAGATTTTCCTCGCTGTTATTTGAACCAAGTTCACTGACAGTCGGAATAAAAGTTTCAAGGCATTTACTCCGACGTAGTAATCACTGAAGGCGGCGTGCTGGCAGAATCGTAAAAATGTCGGGCAGACTGCTTAACAGCAATTTTCCGTGTCTTTATGTTCTGTGTTCAAACCCCGCTGTGGTCAACGTTGCCTTTCATCCCTAAAGTATCAATAAAGTACAGTACCTGCTAAGTACTTCAGTCGCTGTACTCGACGTGTTCTGTCCTTGAAAATTTCAGGCCTTTAACCCTGCAAAGGAAGGTATGCCATAGAAGGGGAATGCTGCGATCTTGGTCATTTAGGCGCCATGGAAACCAGCTGACCGACCTCTGAAATCCTTAGTCTCAATAAAACAAGAAACAAAGGTAACAACCCTGTCATTTTCTTCATTAGTGTTGCTATTGTTAATCTTATCATAGTCACGTGGTCTCGGGTTAGATTACACTACATAGCAACTTCGCCAACAGTATTTTACTATCGCCTCTGAAGGGACCCAGTCTAAAGTTTCCGTCTACGCAGTAAAACTACGTTGATGAAAACTATATTGAAGCCTGCCGGATGGTTTTTATCTGTAACTGAAAGCTAAAGCCTTGTTGCAAACTGAGTCCGGCTAATTGTTCCTACTTTCTTTAATAACATATGTCTAAGGAATACCCAGCCACTTACATGCTTATTCAACGACAAGTAATACGGCTGATCAAAAGAGCGATTCTCAACGTCAAAGCAATCCATTTATATTTTTAGTTTTGTATAGTTGTTATTATTACGAAATCCTCGGCACGCCGTGCCAAATGCTTACTGGCATTTCGTAACTCTTTGTGTTATGAGTTCAAATTCTATCGAGTTCGGCTTTTCATTTTATCTTTTTGGGGTCGTTTAAATAAGCATTAGGACTGATGTAATCAATTTACCACCTCCTCCGATATTGTTGGCCTTGTACCATGATTTGAAGCCGATATAGCAGTTGAAAGACTTGTTATTGCTGCTATTCTTATTAAGGCGGTGAGCTGGCAGAATTGCGAGCACGCAGTTTGGAATGCTTATCAGTATTACGCCCGCCGCTACGTTCTGAGTTAAAATTCCGCCGAGGTTGTCTTTACCTTTCATCCTTTCGGGGTCGATGAATTAAGTACGAGTTAAGTACTGGTGGTCGATGTAATAGACTATACCCCTCCCCAAAATTTCAGGTCTTGTGCCTATAATAGAAAGGATTGTTATTATGCATTCTCTCCAGCGCCGCCGTGAGCGACACATCATTTGCACGATGTGGAGAATATACCACCAGCATTGCCCAAACGACTTCAACATTAGCTTCAAGATTCATCTAAGACTAGGACCAAGAGCCATACGTCACCTACCTAATTCAGGATCACAACAAATTAATACACTGTAGCACAATTTCTTTCCTCAACAGGCCCTGCCCTATTTAAAATTTGTCCCGAAACAGATCAAAGAGAAAAAAGATCCGTTCACCTTTAAACGGAATCATTGATACATTGGGTGCGAATGGGAGGAATCATTTCGTTATGGTTGTAGCTAGAAGTGTTTGAAGGCAGTAACAATGACGATGGTGATGATGACGACATTGGTGATGACGAGGATGATGTTTTGTTTTGGTGATGATCAAGAGGAAGCGGATGTAATACTAATAGTGGTAGTAGCGGTTGTAGTAGCAATACTGTCGGTGATGGTAGGAGTGGTAAAAGTAATGATGGGACAGTAGTAGGGGCGGTGAGAGCTGCAGTAAAAGTGTTGGTTGTGTTAAATATAGAAGTGAGGGTTACACTGGGGCTGTTAGGGACTGGGGTAGTGGTACGATGTGGTGGTGGTAGTGTTAGTGGGACAATGGTGGTGGTAATGGTAGTGTTAGTGGTACGATGGTGGTAGTCGTGTTAGCGGTGGTAGTTGTAGTGGGGGTAATAGTACTAGTGTTAGTAGTGGTGGTAGTAGATGCTGGTCTCAGCGCTGCGGCTATAGTTTCGGATGCAGTACAATAGTTACTTCTGCTGCTGCGCTGCAGTTCCTATTGAGACTGATGATGAAGTTACGGTTTGAAGATGCGATGACGATGTTGATGACGATCAAAATGATGATGATGATGATGTTGAGGAGAGGGAAGAGGAGAAGGAGGAGGGGGAAATGATGACAAGAAGTGGAGGGTGGAGGAAAGAAGGGCATGGAGGAGAGAGGGAGCGGTCAGCCATCCATTGACAATGATAACGACGACGAGAAGGAAGAAAAAAGAGGAATGGTAGTAGCGTTGGGGTAGCGGACATGATGATGATGATGATGATGACGATGAGGAAGAGGAGGCGGATAAGGAGAGGAAGGAGAAGGAGGAGAAGAAAGATTAGGAGAATCGTTGTGGTGGCGACAATGATGAAGTTGACGATGACGACGACAACGATGATGATGACAAAGATGATGATGATGATGATGATGATGGAGATGATGAAGATGATTACGATGATGACGATGACTGTATGTGCTGCATTTACTGTTATGTCTATACTGCTGCTATTAGTGTCGGCGCTGCTGCTGATACTGCTGCTGCTGCTGTTGTAGAAGATGACGACATTGAAGGTGATGGCGTTGGTGTTGGTGGTGTTGAGTAAAATTGATAAATCTTTCTCAGCACCTGATACCGACCTTGCTCATTCATTCAACCCCCGCCGGCTCATTGAGAAAAAAATATATATACTCACAACAGTTGGTGGTTTAGCATGATATTGTAGTTTGGCCATTATAGTATTGCTGGTGGTGGTTATGAGGTTGTGGTGGTGGTAGCAGTAGGCGTGAGGGCAGGGGTGGTGAGGATGGTGGAAGCAGTGATAGTAATAGTGATGTTGATGGTAGTTGCGATGGCGATGGTGGTGGTGGTGATTATGATGGCGGTGGTGGTAGTGGTTTTAGTGGTGGTTATGGTGGTGGTGTCAGCGGCGGTTATGGTGATAGTGGTGACGGTTGTGATGGTGCGAGTCTTGATGGTGGAAGTGTTGACGATGAGAGTGGTGGTTGTTGCGGTGATGGTGGTGGTTATGGTGGGAGTGGCTATGGTAGTGGTAGTAGCGGTTGTGGTGATAGTGGTGGTGGTGGTAGTAGTGGTGGTTGTGGTAATGGTGGTTATGGTGATGGTGGTTGTGGTTATCATGGTAGAAGTGAGAGTGGTGGTGGTGGTGGTGGTTGTGGTGATAGCGGTGGTGGTTATGGTGGTATGGTTATGGAAGTGGTGATGGTGATGGTGATTATTGTGATAGTGGTGATTGTGGTGGTGCGGTTATAGTGGCGGTTGTGATGATATGGTTATGATAATGGTGGTGGTGGTGGTGGTGGTTATGGTGATATGGTTATGATAATGGTGGTGGTGGTGGTGGTGGTGGTGGTGGTTATGGTGATATGGTTATGATAATGGTGGTGGTGGTGGTGGTGTTATGGTGATATGGTTATGGTAGTGGTGGTGGTGTTGGTGGTGGTGGTTATAGTGGTATGGTTATGGTAGTGGTGGTGGTAGCTGTGCTTATGGTATCTGCATTTGATGTGTTAGCGTTTGCGTAACAGTACCGTTATTGTTGGTGTTCTTTCTATTGCTGTAGTAGTTCTTGTTTTGTAGAGATAAAGATAGCTGTAGTGAGTTTCATGGTACTCAGCGGGAAGGTCATGCTAATTGTAGTAGTAGTAGTAGTAGCAGTAGCAGCAGTAGTAGTAGTAGTAGTAGTAGTAGTAGTAGTAGTAGTAGTAGTAGTAGTAGAGAAGTGTTCAGGGTATTGATACGCAGATTGGCGGCAAACGTGACAGTTGCGTAACAATGATGGTGAAGGTGGTGGTGGTGTTTTACTTGCAAAAGTTCTTTGTAGTGGTTATAGTAGTAGTAGTAGTAGTAGTAGTAGTAGTAGTAGTGGCAGTGGTAGTAAGAGTAGTAGTAGTAGTAGTAGGAGTAGTAGTAGGAGTAGGAGTAGTAGTAGTAGTAGGAGTAGGAGTAGTAGTAGGAGTAGTAGTAAGAGTAGTAGTAGGAGTAGGTGTAGGAGTAGTAGTAGCAGCCGTAGTGGCAGCAGCGGCAGCAGCGGCAGCAGCAGCAGCAGTAATAGTTGTAGTAGTTGTAGTAGTAGTAGTAGTAGTAGTGGTGGTGGTGGTGGTGGTGGTGGTGGTGGTGTCGACAGTGGTAGAAGAGGGGAATATTTTGCGTGCATCAAAATTAAATTTGGTGCAGGAGATTGTCGATGCAGTCCCTCTTGTCCACGTTCCTCGTGAGGATCAGCATCACTTTCCGACCCACGCAACCGGAAAAATCCTCATTCCTTTGCTAATAACAAAATACTTCCACCAAGAAAGAAGCGATTAAGTATGGCAAGTCTCCATTAAATTCGTAGTGCAAACCGTTAATCCAAGTAATGTGCAGGCAGCTCCTGCAGCTCTCACAAATGCATTTCAGCTGCGGCAGACCTTCGAGATAGACACTGCGTTCCATTATCTCTGGTCCACAATTATGTCTAGATTATTTGGAAAAACACACATAGAAGACGAATAGCAGGCGCCATCGTTGTCCTTCAAAAAATCAACAGTGACTTTGTTACCACGCTATGGCCTTGCCATAAACATCCCATTACCAAGCTAAAAGTAAGGTTTTGGAATTATTACAAGAGAATGCTTAGATGTCCCAATCCCAAGCAACTAAACTACATGGTTAGAGATAAAAAGTAAATAGCAGTACCGAATGATACACTTAGTACTCGAGGCTGAGAGAGAATTATCTTTGCTTGTGGTGCCTTCCTCGAGTGTCGCAGTGAAATGTCGACGTAAAACTACGACTAAAGTTTTAAAAAAAACCGCTTAACATAGACGCAAGAGCACAAATTCAAGATGTGTTAATTGTCTAAATCGACACAGTACTTCGCTGGTACGTTGCTTTATTGATCTCGACAGAATAAGAGGTAAAGTAGATCTTGGCATGAGTTGAACTCAAAAGGTAATGAGTCAGAATAAAAACAGTACGAGCAAATAATAATTATTATCAAATATTTTAACAAAAACACAATGCCTCACATTTTGGGGAAGCTTATAGTTGCTGAATATCGCCAGAGAAAAATTAAAACGAACAGTCGACCCTGGAGGATTTGGTAATCGGTAAGTAAAGAGGTATAACTGAAGACTCTAAATCATTTAGGCGATCGATATATCAAACCACACTGGCAATCTAACGTAAAATTACTGATGACCTTGCAGATATAATAATGACAGTAATTTTGGTAGTGTCTGTAAGTGCTGTAATGATAGCGGTGCTCGGATTACTAATGATAGATGATGATGTATAGATGGCGATGATGACGACTACAACGACAGTGACATCGACGTTGATCATGATGATGATGTTGATGATGAGGTCGACTTTGATGAAAACGATTGACTTTAAAAACTATGACGAAGACAGCTATGACGAAGATGACTATGATATGACCAAGCTTGTTATAACGAAGATGTCTAGCACCGCTACAATGAAGGTGATGATGGCGAGAAAAAGGTGAAGGATATGGTAATCGATATTGTCGTGATGATTGTGATGGCTTCGTTTATTTTATGGGCAGGGTAGCAAATTCGTAGAACCATTAATTGGTAGGAAAATATGCTATATTTTCAGCACTTCTTTAGGTTGTGAGCTCAAATTTCACCGATGCCGACTTTTCTTTTATCATCCAGAGGATGAGGGAATATAGTATATAGTAGCAGAGTCAATATATTGGACTGATCTCTTGCTTCAAAGTTACTAGTCTTGCGTCTAAATTTGAAAGAAATATTGTGGTGGTAGTAGTAGTAGTAGTAGTAGTAGTAGTAGTAGCAGCAGCAGCAGCAGCAGTAGCAGCAGTAGTAGTAGCAGTAGTGGTAGTAGTAGTAGTAGCAGCAGCAGCAGCAGTAATAGTAGTAGTAGTAGTAGTAGTAGTAGTAGTAGTAGTAGCAGCAGCAGTTGTAGTAGTAGTAGTAGTAGCAGCAGCAGTTGTAGTAGTAGTAGTAGTAGTAGTAGTAGATTCATGGTTCAACGATTCATTATTCAACGAGAGTACAATGCATTGTGAAATGCAGAAAGCAAGATGAGAGAAGTATGATATCTTGGTCATTCGTCTTGACATGGTCTTGCGACTAGAATTGAGATGGTCACACACAAGACGATGTGCATCTATTAACGATGTGCAACTATTCTTCACTTCAAAGTCAGTGCTCTGATGAACGAACACATATATGTATATCATGAAGGTACGTGTACCTAAGTGGTTAGAATATTCAGCTGAAAATCGTAAGGTCGTGAGTTCGATACCTTGCGACGCAATGCGTCCTTGAGCAAGACACTTTATTTCCCGTTGTTCCAGTCCACTCAACTGGCAAATATGAGTAGCATCAGTATTTCAAAAGGCCAGCCTAGTCACATTGTGTGTCACACTGAATCTTCTAGAAAACCGCGTTAAGGGTGCATGTGTCTGTGGAGTGTTCAGCCATAATTTCATGAGCTGGTTGTCTCGTTGATCGGATCAGCTGGAACCGTCGTCGTCGCAGCCGACTGAGTGTCAGTATGTGTATATCGGCTTTATCCATGTCTGTATCTACTGGCGTTGTGTCAATGCCTGGTTTATTTAATTCACTTCTGTTTTTATTTCTCTGTAATTTTGTTCATCTATTTAATCTAGTTTTTATCTTTCATCATTTTGGCTGCTTTATCTTCCCTTATTGTTTTGTTTCAATACTTTTACTTATTTTGTCACTCACATCTGGGTGTACGTGTTCTCCCTTGTGAGCGTGTGTGTCTACGTATGCGTGCGTGTTGGTATCTATTTGTATCAATATATGCGTCTGTGAATGTGTATGTGCGTGTTTACGATGTCTAAAATAGCTCTGAATGCGCGTACGCGAATGTGAGAGAGATATTGCTAGCAATAACCACGTCCACCATTATCTCTCAACAGTTCCTTTTCTACCACCGACCTTTGCATTTCCGTCTCCCGAACCAAGATAAGATGAAGGACCACATAGTGATAATGATGATGTGGAGGAGGACGAAGAGAAGAAAAATAAGGCGAGGACGAAGAAAAGAAAAAGATCAAAGAAAGAAGAGACGGAGGAGGAACCATGAGAGGATCAATCTATGTAATTGTTTCAAATTTTGGCACAAAGCCAGCAATTTGAGGGGGGGTGAGTTAGTTGTCTAATACCTGACTGGTACATTATTTCATCGATTCCAAAAGGATACAGAGAAAATTTGACGTCGGCGGTATTTGAACATGAAGTGTAAAGTGCCGAGTAAAATTCCGCGAAGCATTTTGTCCGGTGCGCTAAGGATTCTGTTATGCCAACTTGATGCTAAGCAGTCAATTATGCTATGGATGCATTAGCGAAAACCTGTTCGATAATTTGAAATAGATATCAAAGATGATGATGATGAGGAGGAGGAGGAGGAGGAGGAGGAGGGGAGGAAGGGTAAGGAGGAGGACGATAACGATGACAACGTTGACAACCACGTTGACGATGACGATGATGTAGTCTCCTTCAGTTTCGATATTATGCATTCTGTCCATCAATTAACAGCGCTGCCTGTTTAGTGACTCCATAAGTAAGTAATTGAGTTTCCTTCAAACACCTGCGCTTTTGATGTAATTCTCTGGCATACTCAGCCTGGCGTCAAGTAACAAGGCAACACCTTTGATATTCAAATAAATAGGCTTCCACACGTTTTCCTTTTATACAATTATTTTCAAAAATCTTGAGTGGCTTCCAGATTAATGTAGTAAAAGAGTTCCTAAAATGCCGTGAATTGGAATAGAACGCAGGACATCGTAATTATAATGTAAATATATCAACAATATCGGGTGCGGGTGGATGCAGATGTCTCAAAATAAAACTGGATCTCTTCCTGTCAGGTGTCCCAGATGAACCAACTTCACGGCAGGAGGTGCAGATGAGGGCAGCTGCATCGAAATCTCTCATGCACCAAATGGCAATTGCTAAAATGCATTCGAGAAGTAAAATCATGTAGCAATACCGAATGGCGGTGCCCCAGCATAGCCACAGCTCGTGAACTGAAACTAGATAGGACATAAAATATAAATATATATATACAAATATAAATATGTGCTTTCGTACATTAAGGTATAGCATTTTATGAACTATATAAAAAAAGTCCCAGTTGAGAACTGGGTTCATCTAAATGAATAGCCGCCACCGCCACTTTCCCCAAATTTCAGGCCTTGTGGTTATAGCAGAAACAATTTTTGAACTATAGGCGCAGGTGTGGGTGTGTAGTAGGAAGTTTGCCTCCCAACCACACGGTTCCGGGTTCAGTCACATTGCGTGGTACCTTGGGCTTGTGTCTTCTACTATAGCATCGGACTGACCAAAGCCTTGTGAGTAGATTTGGTAGGCGAAAACTGAAAGAAACACGACGCATATATATATATATTTCTTCGACTAAAAGATGGTGCCCCAGCATGGCCATAGTCAAAATAACTGAGACAAGTAAAAGAATAAAAGGGTATATATATATACATATATATATATATTTATGCATGTATGTATGTATGTATAACGAAGCGTTTGCGCGAGGAGGAAGTTAGGCTAGTTGAGATATGTTTACAGCATGTTTCAGCTGCTAAAAGACAAACACACTGAAGTTATCGTGGAGAAAAAGAATCTCACTTATGGTAAAAAGAGTTCGTTCAGTGTCGCCATCCATTAGGAATCCCAGACATCGATGTTTCGAGTGTTTTGACTCTTGTCAATGAGATGTACCAAAGAGAGGCAACTCCGGGCGAAATGCTTAGCGGTAGTTCTGAGTTCTGAGTTCAAATTCTATCGAGGTCGACTTTGCTTTTCATCCTTTCAGGGTCGATAAATTAAGTACCAGTTACGTACTGGCGTCGATGTAATCGACTTAATCCGTTTGTTTGTCCTTGTTTGTACCCTCTATGTTTAGCCCCTTGTGGGCAATAAAGAAATAAGAAACGGGCGAAATGCTTAGCGACTTTACTTTTCATCTTTCGAGGCCGATAAATTAAGTACCAGTTGCGCACTGGGGTCGATCTAATCGACTGGCCCCTTCCCCAAAAAATTAGGGCTTTGTCCCTAGAGTAGAAAAGAAAGAGAAGCAACTCCGAACGGATAAAGTCGTAGCTTATATTTTACTCAGTCAACGAGTGGAGTGATTTGCGCTCCTGTAATCTCGAAACGTCTCAAGATTTTTTAATGTAATTGTGTAAATGGAAAATGTGTGGAAGCCCATTTATTTGTACATCACACATTTTCACCATAAGAGAGATTCTTTTTCTCCACAGTAACTGCAGAGTAGTTGCCTTTTAGCAATTGAAATATGTGACAAACATATTTCAACTAGCCTAAATTCTGCTCATATATATGTATGTATGTATGTATGTATGTATGTATGTATGTATGTAGTATGTATGTATGTATGTATGCGTGTATGTGTGTGTGTGTGTGTATGTGTGTCTGTGTGTGTGTGTGTGTGTGTGTGTGTGTGTGTGTGTTAGTGTCTGTTTGTTACCCACCATCGCTTGTCAACTAATGTTGGTGTGCTTACGTTCCTGTAACCTAGCGGTTCGGCAAAAGGGACTGACGGCATAAGTACTAGGCTTACAAAGAATAAGTCCCGGCGTAGATTGCTTCGATTAAAAGCCCTTTAAGGTGGTGCTCCAGCATGGCTGCAGTCGAATGACAGAAACAAGTAAAACAAAAAAAAAAATACATGTTTTGAAATTGGTGTAAGTTATAATTCAATGTACCTCATCAAAAGAAAATATTAATTTTTTTTTATCACCTTGGGACAGAAAAAGAGGAGTGTATTGTTTTGTTTTCCATCCTAGTTAGATCGACCTGGTATCCACGCTTATCCACGACTTGAGATATAACTTAAAGCTACTTATTATCTCTGCATATCACTCCTTCACTAAATCAGCAGATTTGTAAAAATAACGCTTTCACTGGCCACGTAGTCAAATATGAAATTGTTGATGCAGCATATGTCTAATACTTTAGCAGCTGTTGCTGCTGCTTTTATTATTATTGTCACTGTCAACGTAATCGTTGCTATTGTTAATTAAAACTAGGTTGGCCTGAATCAAGCACAACTACAATCAAACTGGTTTTATTATTATTATCCTAAATATTAATGGTTGCGTAAAACTACATTACCCGATGTTTCCGTCCTATTTTAAGACTGTAAAGTGTAATTTGGAGGAGATCTGTTTTATTTGGTTTTTAAATTCTTTTTTCAGTGATCAAACGATCATATATATCAGTGGTTCGCAACCAATTCTTTACTAGTGAGACCCTCTGATTTCTATTTTACTCAACTGACCCCCACCACACCCATGTATACTTTAAAAGATCTTATCGTTTTGCTTTTATAATTAAATATTATTAGGAACTGTATAAAAATTATTAAAATATTTTTGTGCCTTGTAGACATATAACCAATTCATTACACATAAACCTTAACCTCAAAATCTTATACGGACTCCTAAGCGTCATATGGACCACTAAAGGTCATATGGACCTCTAAAGGTTATACGGACCCCGGTTGTGAACCACTGACATAGAACCTCTTTCATTAGCTCATGTTATTATTGTTATAAAGTATACCAAAGTGTTACATAAGACATAAGACATAGTATACGATGACTTGAAACACTTCAATTTATTAAGATTTTTCCAGCAATAGAAAAAGACCTCAATTTAGAGATATGGTGTTTAGGTTCTAAAAGCAACGAGCAAGAAAGATGAAGATAATTCTTATACAATCTATTGATTCTTTTCCTCTTTCAAATCATCGGACAGTGGTCATAATGGAGCACCGCATTCTAGAGTTTGGTCCATCAATTCGACTGCAGTACTGATGTTTAATGTTTAATACGTAGTCAATCATCCTATTTTTACCGAGACACTAAGTTACAGGAATATAAACGCACTAGTTTTGATGTAATTTCTATTGCTTAAAATAAGGCGGTGAGCTGGCAGAAACGTTAGCACGCCGGGCGAAATGCGTAGCCGTATTTCGTCTGCCGTTACGTTCTGAATTCAAATTCCGCCGAGGTCGACTTTACCTTTCATCCTTTCAGGGTCGATAAATTAAGTACCAGTTACGCACTGGGGCCGATGTAATCGACTTAATCCCCTTTGTCTGTCCTTGTTTGTCCCCTTCTGTGTCTAGCCCCCTTGTGGGAAATAAAGAAAAAAGAAATGTTAGCACGCCTGGCCAAATGCTGAGCAGTATTTTGTCTGTCTTTACGTTCTGAGCTCAAATTCCACGGAGGTCGACTTTGACTTTCATCCTTTCGGAGTCGATAAATTAAGTACCAGTTGCCTACTGGTGTACATCTAATCGACTATCCCCCTCCTTCAAAACTTTCGGGCCTTGAGCCTAGAACAAAAAAGAATTTCTTCTGTTTAATAACAAATCAATTCTGTTTGTGTAGACGTGTTATTAAAATGGTGGCAAGCGTCATTATAAAATCATTTTTAATTTTTCCACTTTCAGCACTGCAAGAACCATATTTATCCACTACGGTTTCATTTTCTAATATAGAACTTTGAATCTGACGGGAAAGTAGTTGCTCTTTCTAGTTTGTCGAACAATCATGTAAAATCTCGCTCACTGACCCGTGTCTGTTGCTATTTGCGGTTGCTCCTCCTTCTTTTGTTCTAACGCTCTCTATTGTATTCCATTTTCCACTGCAACGGTTGGTTTATCATGACCCTGACAGGTTATAGTGCTTTGTTTGTCAGAAGAAGAGAGATGAGAAAGAAGACGAGTGGAGAAGCATTGTCAATGATAATTGCTAGATTATCAACTAGATTGTTCACATACACATGTCTGCTATAGAACCTAAACGTCTGCAGGTTAATTTCATTAGCAAACAACGTGAGCAGAGAGGAACTAAGCATATATTGGAAATATTCCATATTCATTTTATATGGTATACTTCAAATCCATTCTTCCCGCTTGTGTTATTTGCAGTGGCAACCATAAAAACATATCCTTATGTGTTACGTCGTCTGGATACTCCGCGATTAAATATAGCGCCTGGCTCATAATCAAGAGGTAGTGAGTTCGATTCCTGGAACGGGAATTATGTGTTGTGTTCTTGAGCAAGACACTTTATTCCACATTGCTCCAATCCACTTGGCTGTAGAAATTAGTTGAGACGTCACTGGTGTCAAGCTGTATCGGTCTTTTCCGTTCTCTTGGATAACAACGATGGCGTGGAGAGGGCAGTCTAGTATGCATGGATGACTGTCGGTGTTCCATAAACAACCTTTCTCGGATGTGTGCCCCGGTAGGGAACTTTCTAGGTGTAGTCCCATGGGCTTCATGACCGAAGGAGGACCTATGCAAGTATGTATGTAAGTACGTACGTACGTACGTACGTACGTACGTACGTACGTACGTAAGTACGTATGTATGTATGTATGTATGTATGTATGTATGTATGTATGTATGATGTATGTATGTATATACGTGTGTGTGTGTGTGTATGTCATTATACAGTTTTATTTTAAGATTTCTTACCAATGGAGAAAGAGCCGATTTCTATCCATGATCCAAGGCTCCTTCATTGGAATTTCAATATCAAGAGGATATTTTTGTATGTATATATATACGAGCAGATTGTATGCTTTGTCTTATGTATGTATTTTCATGGACATCTAGAAGCATATCTAAACATGCTCATATATTCTTAAATGATAAACTTCGGGGCAAGTTTTTACAGTTCCAGTGATATATATAAGTATGTATGTATGTATGTATGTATGTATGTATGTATGTATGTATGTATGTATGCATGTATGTATGCATGTATGTACGTACGTATGTATGTATGTAGTTTTTCTTCATATTTAGTTGCATTATTTCTAAAATGAGAAGTCTGGATTCTAACCAAGAAGTAAAAATTCTATCAATGGAGTTTAGATGTCAACCAGGATGATTGTTACAAATCGAGCTTTAAAAACCAGTCTTGCCTATTTCCTCCGTTCAACTAAAAGATTGCATTTGTAAAGTTCATGTTGGTCGGTCTACTTCTCTGCTAGAAAGTCCCACCTTCTCCAGTTTGCATCATAGGCATTAACCAACATAACTGAGTGCACCAATAGATATAGGCGCGAATGTCTAATTTTAGTCAAGGTAGATTAGTTGCAGGTTTCGAAACCGTTGTCCATAGATATTCCATTTCCCGCTGATTTTGGAAGAGCTGTGCACATATCCAAGGCAATTAAACTCTATGACTCTACATGACTTTTCTTTTCTATCTCAAATAACCATAGCAGGTTTGTTATGTTTGCACTTTTGGTAGTAACATTCTACCAATATTTTTTGTGCTGATATGTATATGTGTTGTTTCTATTTATCAACAGGTAGACTATTTCGTGCGTCACTTTGCACATTGTTTTAGAAACAACTTCTGTTGCAGCAGACGATAGTAACTCTATGATATTTCTGAACAGCTGCTGATTACATGTATTATGTACCCCACTAGTTGACACTTGTCGAATCTTGTGAATATAAGGGCTTTGTTGACCCGTTTCTCCGTGAGATATATTCTTATCATCTCCTGCTCTTGGTTTGCGAAGGCGCGTGGCTAAGTGGTTAAGGTATTCGGCTCAAGATCGTAAGGTCGTCAGTTCGACTCCCAACAAACCGTTGTGTCCTCGAGCAAGACACATTGTTTCTCGTTGCTTCAGTCCACTCAACTGGCAAAAATAGCTGCGCTTGTAATTCAAAGGGCCAGACTTTTCATATCGTGTGTCACGCTGAAACTCCCTCAGATCTACGTTAAGGTTACGCGCGTCTATGGAGTGAGCAGCCACATGCACTTTCACGTTAATTTCACGAGCAGGTATTCTGTTGATCGGATCAACTGGAACCTTCGTCGTCTTACCCGACGGAGCGCTAGTTTACATGTCTGATGATTGCTAAAGTATAGCTTTCGGGATGTGGTGTGAAGTAGTGGTCCCGAGCGTAAGAGACGCTACATTTCATGTTGATATTTTCACTTTTTCTAGTTTACAGAAACATAATCATTCTTTTATTAATTTATATGTTTCTGTCAGGACTTATTCTTGTAAGCCTAGTACTTATTCTATCGGTAACTTTTGCCGAACCGCTAAGTTACGGAGACGTAAACACACCAGCATCGGTTGTCAAGCGATGTTGGGCAGACAAACACAGAAACACAAATACACACATACACACACATATATACACATATAACTTGCATCTACCAAATTCACTCAGAAGGCTTTGGTCCGCTCGAGACAATAGTAGAAGACACTTGCCCAAGGTGTCACGCATATGGCTGGTAAGCAAGCTACTAACCACACAGCCATTCTTGCGCCTATGCATAACATTTTGTAATATACACAATGTTCCTCTTCCAGATATTTGCACTCTGCACTTCTGGGTGCGTAAAAGACGTCATCAGGAAATAAATGTACCCTGAGTTGTTCACTGGCGACCTGCAGGATAATTTTTTTTTCATTTCATATATTCAGTAATTGGTAGATGCATTTATGTGTACTGCTATTGTTTAGCAAGTGCTGACTGAGCGATATTATACGACAGATAATCAGCCGGATAGATAGATAGATAGATAGATAGATAGATAGATAGATAGATAGATAGATAGATAGATAGATAGATAGATAGATAGATAGATAGATAGATAGATAGATAGATAGATAGATAAATAAATAGATAGATAGATAGATAGATAGATAGATAGATAGATAGATAGATAGATAGATAGATAGATAGATAGATAGATAGATAGGGAAAAGAGGGAGAGAGAGAGGAAAAGAAAGAGAGAGAGAGAGGAAGGGAGAGAGATGGGGAAGGGAGAGAGAGAGAGAGGGGGAGAGAGAGAGTGTTTGAGAGAAAGAGAGATCATTGCAGTAACTGCATTTTCTTTGCTTTTAATTATCCACTATGAACAGATCGTTTGGTTAAAATTCCAACCCATCATCAACAGAAAATATTGTTAGTAACTCCAGTCGTTTCACAGCGCTGTAAATATTTCGTGTATGAATTTTTAGATGGTTCGAAAATAAATTAATAATTACATTGCTCTTTCTTGTTGTTGTACACGCTAAGCACGCATTTTAATGGATCTCTCACACAGAAATGATAGTGGATTTAGTGCCGAGCTAAAATAAACAGAAGCGCAGGGTCTATCTCTTTGTAATATTCCTTTTGAAATATTTATAATACCAGAGACAACCGTCCTGCTTTGAGATACGAATCAAGAAGAATGTAGACCAGGTCTTTGTAAAACGTTCAATACCAGCAACTAAGGCAGCAGGTACTATTGCCAGTTGTATTGACTATGATGACCGTGACAAGCTATACAAAGGAACGCTCTTCTTTAATGAGGCCATATTGTCACAAAATATCTATGGTGTTTTCGTATTTCAAACAGCAATCATATGATATTTGGCATTATATACATACATGTATATATGCATCTACGTATGTACGTATTTACGTATGTACGTATGTATGTATGTATGTCTCCATGCATGTATGTATGTATGTATGTATGTATGTATGTATGTATGTATGTATGTGTGTATGTATGTATGTATGTATGTATGTATGTATGTATGTATGTATATGTGCTTGAATGTATGAATGTGTATGTCTATTTAAATATATATGCTCATATGCATATGCTTGTTTATATAACTGCATTCATATATAGGTGCAGAAGTGGATGTTTGGTAAGTAGCTTGCTTCCAACCACATGGTTCCGGGTTCACCTTGGGCGAGTGTCTTCTACTAAAGCCTCGGGCCGACCAAATCCTTGTGAGGAGATTTGGTAGACGGAAACTGAAAGGAGCTTGTCGTATATATATATATATATATATATATATATATATATATATATTATATATATATATATTTACGTATGTATATGTATGTATGTATGTATGTATTATGTATGTATGTATGTATGTATGTGTGTGTGTATATGTTTGTATGTTTTTCCCCCCAACATCGCTTGACAACCAATCCTGATGTGTTTATGTCCCCGTAACTTAGCGGTTCGGCAAAAGAAACCGATAGAATAAGTACTAGGCTTACAAAAAGTAAGTCCTGGGGTCCATTTGCTCGACTAAAGGCTGTGCTCAATCATGGCCACTGTCAAATGACTGAAACAAGTAAAAGATTATATATATATATATATATATATATATATATATACACACACATTACGGTTTTGCTAGAACAAACAAGAGGAATAGGACACAATTCATGAACACACATATCCATACATATACATAATTACATATATACACACGCAGTCATACGCCCTCACACGCACGCACGCACGCAGACACATACATATGCACGGTACTCCTTGAATCAGAAGTCCTGAAATAAGTTTAAATCTTTGAAGTCCGTAGCTTTGATAATAAAGTATGGAAGAGTGTAAATTCGTTTCTCTGGTTTCGATCAGCGAAGAAAATAGTTGGGAGCCTTCCGGAGGGCGGTTTCGAGATTTATGAAACCCTCTCCAATCTTCTCCCTTAATCATAAAGTGTGTCAGCTAAATCATGTAGTCAGAAATGTGGTGTATAGCTTACCTTACATATTTGTATCTTAAACAGATAGTAATTAATTATCTTCTCTGGTGAAGCGCACCGTTAGTTTAACTACCTCCGCATCCCAAAGATGCCATCCCCACCCTTTTTCTTTAGGTGCAGAGGGTTTCCATTGCTGCTGAAATACACAAGGCTTAAATGAGACCCATGATGGAATATCGCCCCAGATCAGATACGGTGCTGCTGTTACGCACACTGATATCCTAGTCTCCGTCCATAGAAGAGTTGCTTAATTGTTTGGCTCTCTAACATTATCGAACACACTACAGCCTCCGGCCAAAAGGCTTGCTTTCTCAATTCTCTTTATTTTCTATCGCTTCTTTAATGATCTTTGCTTGTCCATATAATATAGTTATACAGAAAATTTCTAAATAGCTTTCGGTAATTGCAAGAAATAAATAATAAAATATCAAGTCACTTCTTTTGGTGATTTCTTGTGGAAACAATCATAATATATTAAGCTTCATCTTTTTCTTTTCTTCTTTTTCTGTTAGATAGTCTCGAAATCTGAAATGAATCAATGTTTCTGCAGTGATGAGAGAAACAACGTTGTTGGTTCTCTTTCAAAACAATAACCAATGACATTGTTACCTGGGAAGTATAAGAATAAAACTGACGTCATTTGTAAGACCATTAATAAAGTGTTGCAACATTTAAGAAGCAGACGGAACCAAATATGGAAAACAAGCATCAACACAGCAGTGACAAACTGCTTACTCTGTGTATTCAGAATAAATTGCATGTTTCATTCCATTATGATGACTTCATTTGTTTTTGTTCTACAATCGAAGCTGTTTCTAATATTATAACGTAATGAAATATGACCAATGATAGCAAAATGTAAAATATAAATTAGAATGAAGGAATAAACAAAAGAGGAAGTTTTACTTTCGGATTATACTGCAAGTAAATAGATTTGAGGGGCCAGGAAAGAATCGACACCTTTCAGATAGAAGAAAAAATATCAGGCAGTTCAGATGTTCAACCTAGTTCCGCATTCATGAAGGGTCCATTACATTTCCTTCACTTATAATTGCAGCAGTAAACAATTCTAGTTTTTCATCTCTTTTATTTTTTTGTAGGAAATTATCCTCACCGGATTAGCAGCACATTCCAACGTCTTTGGAACCTCTCTTGGTTTTTGAGATACAACTGTTTCCATCGATAGCCGACATATATTCCAGTCAGTAGACTCCCAAATCTCTATGAAATTTTCCTCTTCT
The DNA here is from genome assembly GCF_006345805.1 of Octopus sinensis. Taxonomy (NCBI): domain Eukaryota; kingdom Metazoa; phylum Mollusca; class Cephalopoda; order Octopoda; family Octopodidae; genus Octopus; species Octopus sinensis. The sequence continues at coordinate 147,024,563 of NC_042999.1, forward strand.
CCATCACTTTCACATATAATTCAGCATGTTTCCTCTCTCACCGTCCGTGATTCCTTCATCTCTGCAGCTGTTGTATCTACTTCGAAATTAAATCTTAATATGCACCATCTTTTTGTTGCTCGAGGTACTTCCAACGTGACAAAAATTCGAACTTCCACTGAGCTCATATTTATTAACCTCACCACTACATTTCTCTTGCACCCTCATCTACCGCATTCCTTTCCCATTCATCTATTACCTCTTTGCGTGACCGCTCTGCTATACCATTCTCGAAAACTTTTATCTACGACAGTCTAACTTCGCCACTTTTTCCATATTCTCTGAAGCTCCACTTTTCCCTGTGAATCTATAAAATCTTACATGACTTTTATCGAAAATTGTCTAACCGTATTCACACCTAACGTGGATTCCTTTTCTGCTGCTGCAACCTATGCAACACGTTCTTTAATTTCCTGTACTTCACTTCTATGTCTCCAGGTCCATTACCCAAGTCCTCAAACACTTCAATGATAATACTGTAAATTTCATCCACTGCATGTTTATTCCTTACATATAGGGAAGGACGGTTGATACCTTAGTAATAATTTTTATGAACGTCCACTGAAGATCTTCAAATACGTTAGTATTGTAATAAAACACTGAATCGCCATTTCAGTTCTATTAGCGTCATAGTCACTGTCTACATCATTTGCCGATTCCTAGTTTTTCGAGTCCTTGCGGCATGAACACGCCTCCAATTACTTATGCAAACACCAACTTCGGTGCCATTCTTAGAATCAAACTCGTTTCTTTCTCGATTCGTTCTATATTTGGGAACCTGCCGCTATTTAACTCACATTGCCTACCTGGACCGAGCACTTTTC
>NC_042999.1:147030425-147051136 GCF_006345805.1 Octopus sinensis
ACGGAAAGGTCTGCTTCAAGGCAGACAGCAAAACGTTAACATTTAAAAGGGACAGACGAACTTGCGAGCTGAATAAAAATAATAAAATATTGGAAACCAAAGTTTGAAGGGATAGAATCTGAGGATAGTAGATCACCATGGCTGGCATTTCTTAACGACGGACAACAACGTGTAGACAGTTTAACGGCTGGCGTAAATTTTTGAACTTGATGTAAAAGAAAATTCGTCAACACCAAGTTTTGAAGTGATTCTTTCTCACGACAGTAGACTCACCATGGCAAACATTCAAAACTTCTTTATCATGGACGGCAACACATTGACGATTAAAAGGCTGGCGCAAATTTTTTAGCTTGATGTAACAGAGAATTCCTAAACACCCGCTCCTTGAAATTCTAATCCCCTTCCAGCCCCATTTAGACCCCTTTTCACATTTTGGTTAATATAACCCGATTTCATTCGGGTCTACTGGGGCCACATTTTATAAGATGAGGAATTTTGTCCTAGAGGTGACGCCTTTCATTTGAGGAAAAAAATAGTGGTCATGCAAACTTGCCAGCACTTTTAACATAGGTGTGCATATTTTCAGCTGAATCGACCGACTACGTAATGCACACATTATATATATATATATATATATGTGTGTGTGTGTGTGTGTGTGTGTGCACGCATTATATATACAAATGTATACAAATGAGATATATATCTGTATAAATTAAATTAGAGATAAAACCACTAATAGGCAAATCAAACAGTGAAAAACCAAAAACAAAAACATTAAAAAATATATAATATAGAAAATATCGAAAATATAAAATTGAAAAATTTAAATTATTTAAATTGAAAATAAAAATTATTAAATTATATTTATAATTTGTTTTAAAATATATATAACTATGAAAAAGTATAATATACATAAATACAGATATATACACTTTGTATATATACATTATATATACATATTTATATATAGAACACACACACACACACTCATACATTATATATACATATTTATATATAGAACACACACACATACATATAAATGAACGCAAGAATATTTGTTCTTATGCTCGTGTGTTGTTGGTGACAGACATATACTTAAAAGAACGTCGCCGATGTGATGGGAAGGTAGGAAACAGAGTCAGTGAAAAAGAGAGGAAATGGCGAGAGTGACAGATACTTTAAATAACGGTAGTGGATTTCTCAAAGTTATATATGAAGGGGAGTAAGAGAGGGAAAGGAGGAAATAGCGTGAGTGAGGAAGATGGCCCCTAGCAACCACACCTTTTAAGATAGGGATTTCTAAGGTAGCCCACGAGCATCGTCACCTCATTCTACATGTCCCTATAAATTGTGGAGCGAATCGGACGGGATGTAGTGGCATTGAAAGCGATCCAAGCGGTAAAAACGCATTTCAGTTATATATATATATAAAAAAAAAAAAATATATATATATATATATATATGCAAGACACACTTGAGTTTTGTATATGTAAACCTAGCGTCTTCAAACACTTTCACTCCACTCCAAACTTTTATTCGCGATCCAGTTCGATCCGAAACAAACGTCACTATTGTCTTTGGATCCATTCTTGGTAGTCCTTATGCCGTCCTTAAACCTCTTTTTAGGTTTACACCCATTGCGTTTCCGCTCTGCAAGCTCGGCATAGAACAGGTGTTTGTGTGTACGTTCATCCATTATTCAAACATGGAGGACATATGTCCCCAGCCTTTTGTACAACTACTCTGAAATGCGGTCAACCCACAATGTCAAAATCCTGAGACAGTTCAGCTGTTCTACACCAGAAAGAATTCCTCAGTGAAACAACTGAGCTGTGGGATATACTGGAAGAGTTACGAGTCTACTTCCAGGAGTTAAATCGGAGGCATGCCAAGATATATGCCTGGAAGATCTTGACTGATTTGGCACCAAACTTTGACATCGAAAGTACCAGCCGCTGAACTGGACTAGTGTGAGGGCAGGTACTGCAATAGATTGGGATCCAAACGCAAATAACCATTCAATATCTTACCAATGAATCAGAGAGATCTATCTGAAGTGGGGGTAGATGTTTCCAAGGAACAACTTAACCTCCTGTATGAAAAACTCAAAAGAAGTTAGCAATATCGATTTCACCAGAAGCCAATCACAAAAGACTGAACATTGAAATGGTGATAGTACAGGATATACTCCAGCATGTTGACAAAGTTTGGGCTGAAATGCATCAATGAATAGAAGAACATATATGTGTGTGTGTGTTTATATATTATATGTGTGTGTGTAGGTGTGTCTGTCTGTGTCTGTGTACTTTCTGTCCTCCACTACTGCTTGGCAACCGGTGTTAGTTTGTTTACGACCCCGGTTCGACTAAAGAGAACGATGCAACAAATAAAAAAAAACAATAAGTATTGACTAAAATCTTCAAGGTGGAATCCCAGCGTGGCTGCAGTCTAATGACTGTTACAAATGAAAGGAACATAGTAATGCGAAGAACTATATAGAGTCAATGATGTTGACTCGTGTACAAGGGAAGATGATGATGGTGTGGAGGTGGGGATGATTATAATGATGAAAATGGTGTTGGTAATGGTGGTACTGGTATTCGTTGTTGTGGTGGTGGTGTTTGGAGGCGTTGGTGCTGCTATTGCTGTTACTGCTACAACCGTTGTTGCTGCTGCTGCTGTTTTGTCCTCCAGCATACTCTCCCAGTTTTAATGTTAATCATTGGAATTTTACTTCAACTTTCTCTTCGCCGTCACTACCATCACCATGACCGCCACCGCTACCATCACTACCACCACCAACACCACGCATCACCACCACCACCATCACCATCAACAGCAGTAAGAACGACAACAACAACATCCCCAGCAGCACTATGATTATCCCCATACCCATGCTGTGGTGGTGGTGGTGGTGGTGGCGGTGATGATGATGATGATGATGATGATGGTGATGATGATGATGATAATGATGACAAAAAATGATGATGATGATGAAAAAAATAGTGATGATGATAAAAAATAGTACAACGTACACGCGCTGAATCACCACACCTTACAGTCGTCTTAAAAAAGATAAAAGACAACCTGGATAATGTAGTCTAGTTGTAGAAATATAATCATAGAAACATTGTAATCCAAGTTGTTTTTAATCCGATAGTCGAGGTTGATGTCTGCTTTAGCCTGGTAATCCACTGAAAATATTGTTTCTTCTGTTAGTCTTAAATACACGGTGCTTGGATACGGTTGGATGCTTTTCATAATAGGTTTAACCAGACCTGGGACTAAGCGACAAAACACCTGCTAGTGTTTAGGTTTTAGTAGCGGAAGTGGTTTATTTTTCCTTTTCTTTCTCGGCCCCTAAGACTCACAAAGCCGGTTACCCGGATTACATGACGTTTAAGTGAGAGAGAACAAGAAATTCTCGCAGAACAGGACGCCGGTCCGTTGAAGGTTTCAATGCCAGTAATTCTAAGATGAAGGGACATTTGATAAATTAGATTGGTTTCGGCTATTATCGGCCCAGGTCATGACTAACTCAATAGCACCACCTGGAAAAGTTTTTTAGTTAATTATTTCAGGACACCATGAATCACTCAAGCAGAGAGTTGTTGTTGGTTGAGACGTGTAGGTGGTTTATCCTGTATTTCCTGGAGGAATTTATCCAGGAACCGTTTGAACGTTCTGGGGTCTTTTTCTATTTTAATTTCTTTTAGAATAACATTGAAAAGAGAAGGACCATATATAATATATATATATATATATATATATATATATATATATATATATATATATATATGCCTTTCATCGTTCTGGTGTCACTGAAATAAATACCGGTTGCGCACTATGTTCGATGTAATGGACTTAACTCTTCCCAAAATTTCAGGCCTTGTGCCTATAATAGAAAGGTCTACTATTATTGTTATGATCTGGCATGGTTGTAAGCACACCGCGCAAAATGCTTAGTGGTATTTCTCCGTCGCTACGTTCTGAGTTCAAATTCCGCCGAGCTCGACTTTGCTTTTCATCCTTTCGGAGTCGGTAAATTAAATAGCAGTGAAACACCGGGGTCGATGTGATCGACTAGTCCCCTTCCACAAAATTTCAGGCCTGGTGCCTCCATTAGAAAGGATTATTATGAGCTGGCAGTAGTCCTAACACGCCGGGCAAACAGCTTAGCGATATCTCGTCCACCTTTACCTTCTGATTTTAAATTCCACAGAGGTCTACTTTGCCTTTCATTCTACCGGAGTCGATAAGATAAATACTAGTTGAACACTGCGGTAAATGTAATCGACTTACACCCCTCCCCATCGAATTTGCTGGCCTTGTACACAAATTTGAAGATATTTTTTTAAAATTAATCTAAAATTTAAGATTTTTCAGCATATATAGGCGTGTTTAGGAAACTCTTTTGCATCTACAAGTTGCGCAACAACTTGAGCAAGCCCCGGGCCGAGTAATGCCTTGTGAGAAAATTTTATATGCGAAAATGTATGGAAGTCCGTCGTGCACACACACACACACACACACACACACACACACACATAAATAAATATAAAAATATAAACTGATAAAAATATAGACTGCTCTATTTCTTAGAATGTGGTTCTTCCCCGGATTTATGCTTTTGTAATAACGATATATATAGAAAGAGAGAGAGTTGTTTGTATATATATGTGTGTATGTGTTTGTTGTGTCTTTATGCTTATGTTTGCCTCTCCCCCAATACCACCACCACCATGATAACCACTGTTGTTTTGTTTGCATCCCCGTAACGAGGGCCGACCAAATAAGTCCCAAACTTGAAACTATAAATACTGAATGTCCTTTTGTTCGACCAGAGACTGAGACAAGTAAAACATTTTTAAAAAATGTAATATTAAAATGATTATAGTAAGCGGTCGGAACTGTCCCGGGACTGAAACCACGAATTACATCAACAATGTTCTTATTCAAAATAATATATACTTCCGCATTTAAAATGTTATTTACTACTTCTTTAGGCAAAGAAGAAAGGTGATGCCGTCATCCTATGATAATCTACTCTCTAACACAAATGTGATCTTGTGAGTCTTTGATACCATTCAGTTATTTAACTGTTTAGATATTTATCAGAAGTGAGGTTACAATGAATAGAGTTAATTACCTCACACAGTAATGTCAGAGATAATTATTAGTGCATGATCAGATGTATTGATTGCCAGCGGTGGTGCTACGATAATGATGATGGTTATAGTAGTAGTAGTAGTAATAGTAGTAGTAGTAGTAGTAGTAGTAGTAGTAATAGTAGTAGTAGTAGTAGTAGTAGTAGTAGTAGTAGTAGTAACTGCCGTTGTACTTGATGTTCATGTTCATACTGTCATTCTTTGCAGTATTGTTGAGCTATGCTACTTCTGCCTGTCTGTCTGACTGTCTCTCTACTTTATTACTAATCTTTTTGTTTCTCTTTGTGTGTGTGTATATGTATGTATGTATGTATGTATCTATCTATCTATCTATCTATCTATCTATCTATCTATCTATCTATCTAAATATATATATATATATATATATATATATATATATATATATATATATATATATATATTATATATATATATATATATATTATATATATATATATATACATGCACATGTGTGTATATGTATATATATTACTCTTTTACTATTTTATTCGTTTCAGCCATGCGGCCGTGGTCATGCTGGAGCACCACCATGGTCTTTCTGACTTCCTCAGACTTGGTGTTTCACATCACCACTCCTGTATGTGCCTTTGTTCCAGCTGTTAGTACATTTGGTATATAAGTTTCATTCCGCTACCCTCGTCTGTACCTCATGTCGGGCTGTTGGTTCATCTGGTATTGCGGAGGGGAGGATGTCTAGTTCCTTTTAGAAGACACCTACTTCCACCTTGTTCAAATATCTTAATTCTTGTGGCAGGGTATTGAAGAGTTGTGGGCCTTTGAACGCTTGACTATTGCAGTACCTGGTCCTGAATTTAGATGGAGTAGATGGTACCTTTGGTACAATACAATGGCGGCAACCTCTGGCATTTGCATAACACTAAAATGCCAAAGGTAGGTACTAGCCCTTCTAGGATATTCCATATGTATATTATTGCATATCTCTCACGCCATCGCTCCAGGGAAGTATGGCTGTTGTTTTCTCAGCCTATCCCTGTAGCTCATCCGCTGCACTGTTTTAATTTTTTAATGTAGTGATGTTGGATTGCTTCGAGCTCCGTAGTTAGTTTGGCAATATGTGGTGACCATAACTGGGAGCAGTCGTCTCGGCGACTGAGAAGAAAGGTTCTCCACAGGGTCAACATAGTTTCTTGGTCTCTTATCTTGAAGGACATCAGAACCCACTCTGCCTAGGTGTCTGCACTTCGCTGCCATCTTGCTAATGTGCATATGAAATGATGGGTCATTGCACATAGTGATCCCCAGGTCTTTCACTGCCTGCGACTCCGGGAATGTAGTGACTTCGGGTCCTGTAAATATAGATTGTACTGTATTCGTTAGTTGATAGTGCTCTGCTTGAAATTTTCCAACGTTAAACTGCATATTGTTTATTTCCTGGTGGCCAGGAAGATGTCCAAGTGCTGTTAGATCATGTGAACTCAATAAAGCTATCCATACAATGTAAAGAGAGGGATTGCTCAGTGTCTAAAACATCGCGCGCAAAGTAGCGATCGTAATACCCACTATGAAGAAATGATCAAGCTCAGTAACAATCTATTAAGAAACAACTACCCCAAAATATAGTACCCACTCCAATTATAAAGAAAAGAGAGTATGAAACCAATAACTTGTCTACAGTCTGTCTACCCTATGTGAAAGACCTCTCCGAAAACATACAAAAGATATGCTGCCCATATGACATCAGGACAGTATTCAAGAATAATACATCACTTCGCAAATATCTCCTTCGAGTAAAACCACCAACAGAAGAGAATATGACTAAAAATTGCATGTACTCCATTTCATGCAGCTGTGGTAGGTTATACAAAGGCGAAACATACCACCCCCTCAAAATAAAGGTAAAGGAACATCGCAAAGCTGTGACATGAGGAGATATTGATAAATCGGGTATAGTTGATCATGTATGGAAAAATGAAGACCCCCCCCCCACTGTGGGATGAAATTAAAATAATAGATAGAAAACACCACTGGAGAATACGAAAACTAAAAGAAGCAGCACATATGCTAGGACACAAGAACCTCCTAAGCAGGCAGAGTGCAGATATGAATAGCATATGGGAACCGGTATTAAGCAAGGATAGGAAAATATAAGATTTATAAGCCCTAAAATTTACTCCATAATTGCTCCCGTAGTGGTTAAGTGCGCGGGCTACTAACCCCCAAGATTCCGAATTCGATTCCAGGCAGTTACCTGAATAATAATAATAATAATAATAATAATAATAATAATAATAATAATAATAATAATTATAATAATAATAATAGTAATGAGAAGAAGAAGAAGAAGAAGAAGAAGAAGAAGAAGAGGAAGAAGAAGTAGAACAACAACAACAACAACATAGAAAAATACCTTAGGAATGAGGACAAATATCCGTCAAATGTAAATAATGTGCGTCAATTCATTGCAGCTGTTTCCAGTGGGTTTCTTTTATAGATTAATGAATACATTACATCGTAACTTGTACTCATTATTTTAGTTTCGTCCCCAGCTCCGACCCAAGTGTAATAAAGCTGATATAAAATAAAATAATATCTAATAGTATGAATGGCACGTTGATATACATATATTGCTAACTCAAGCATTTTCCTATAAGATGAAAATAAAGTCGACTGCTGGGCTCCTTTCCTTTCTTCCACCACTAACAAGCTTACTAGCTGCCTTGAAGCTATATATCTTTTGAACGCCATACCAACTAACTGACCTCTTAATGTCATCATCCTAGCTGTGCTGTTTCTCTCATTCCAAGTCAACTTCGACTGTAATCAGGTTCGGTTGGCCCACTGTGGTAAAATGCTCTTCTTATATTGTTTTGTATCATCCGATGAAATCGGTTTTGTTTTAGTTACGTTGTAATATACTCATTAATCTATTAAAGAAATCCGCTGTAAATGGTGGGCTTTTTCGAATTGCATTTCGGTAACAATTGTAAATTTAACCGGAGTATATTCAATAATGAATTTTTATTCCGAATAAGCACGTTGTTACCGAAATGCAATTCGAAAAAGCCCGCCATTTACATAGATGTGTAAGGGGTAAACATTCCTACATGCTGCTTTGGACACGATAGCTGTTTGCTTTGTATATTGTTTTTGTTTATTCATCGTATATCTTGAATTATGCTTGCACTGAAGAGTAAAAAGTGCATGATATTGGACCGATTACGAAATCACAATGTGATATGCGGCTAAATTCTGTTTTTAAATGACCTGCTTCGAGAATAGTTTCGGTACGATGTGTTTATGCATTTTAGTAGTTTTGACTTTAAGAGTCCCTCTTAGCGTGAGGCATCTATGTGTAATAGTGTCCTCTATATAATATAAATAAATAAATTTAAAAGAAAAAAAATTGATTTTTTCTCTGGGGACGTTTTCACGCTAACTACTTGGTAAATTCTTATGAAGAATTTATCCTATTTTAAATTTTATATATATATATATATATATATATATACAAAAGTCGCCATACATATGAACAATTTATTATTTTTTTAAAGAAGAAAACAGTTTATAAGAACGTTTTATTTATTCAACAGGCCCTATATGGTTACCATTGTCTTCACTAAACTTTGCAATACGTTTACCCTACTCATTGTGAATTCATAATAGCACTTGATAGCTATTGTTGTTGATACATGGAGACATATATATATATACATACATACATAACACATACATATATATATACATACATACATACATACACACATACATATATATATACATACATACATACATACATACATATATATATATATATATATATATATATATATATATATATATATGGAGGATACGTGAATTTTTATTGATCATTACAATTCTTTCCTCGCATCTGACACTGATCTCTCGCGGGATTCTGAACATCTGGTTTAGGTGTATGTCTCTGTGTAGATGTGTTTTATCGGGTGATTTCGATAGGTATCACGTTAAAATAAACTCTACTTCGCAACATTTTTTCTTGTTCTTCGTATATAGAAGTGGCAAATTAAGGGATGTGTGCGTGTGTGTTGTATATAATATGGTTTATAGAATACATATATATATATATATATATATATATATTATATATATATATATATATATATATATATATAGATATATAGATCGATAGATAGATAGATAGATAGATAGATAGAATAGATAGATAGATAGATAGATAGAATAGATAGATAGTACATACAATTTTATATGTATAAATACATACATTTATATATATATACATACATATATATATGTATATAATAACATGTATATACACACATGCACACACAAAAGAAATTTTATCCACTAATGAGGTGTTGAAAACTCTCATATATAAACACACACACAAGCTAACACATTCACACATATATTGAAAACAAGGAAGCAGACAGAATTTTGGGTAATTTTGGATAATTAGCGCTTTCGTTCGTTTACTGAGCTGTTCAAGGCAAGAATTAAAACTAAAACCGTTTTGATTTTAATTTTTTATCTTGAAGAGTTCGGTTAAACGAACGAAAACGCTAATAAGGAATTATCCAAAATTCTCACTGCTTCGTTTTTTTTTCAATATACAATATCGGTGTACTACACTTGAAGCACTCTACATGTGTGTGTGTGTGTGTGTGTGAGAGAGAGAGAGAGAGCGTATATAATCTGAAGAAAGATTTGACAATGAATTCGCTCATTTACGCCGACGATATTTTGCGTAATGTGGGCGTTCTAAGTATCAATAAATACTTACAACTCTACATTCATCTGTGTATGTATAAATACATATATGCATATATAATATAAATATAAATATAAATACATATATATACAGCTTTGACCAAAATTTAGCAGACAATTAGCCAAAACTATTTACATCCAAGATATATTTATGTTTAACAACTGAATGCATTTAACAAAAAGCATCTAAATATGAAACACGATGAAAATCTTTCAAACTGAAGTCCTTCTTCAGCGACACATATTTGCATTCCAGTCAATACATAATTACAGATTTATGGAATTTTGATTTACTGTCGGATGACTTTTGGCCAACCCTGTATATATATATAAATTATATAGATATATATATTATATATATATATATATATATATATATATATATACATTATGCATGTATATACATACATATATATGTCTATATATAAACATATACGCATATACACATATGAATATATATATATTTATGTGTACCCACATATATATATATATATATATATATATATATATTCAGTAATTAGAGGACATCATCAACGACTGAAAAATCCGTAAACACATAATGAGAGACAAGTACGGGACAAAATACCAAAAGAAGTCTAACCCCTTCTCAGTTGTCGACTGTTAATTTCTCCCTATGTCGAGCTTTCATCGACAAGATAGGAAACCTTCATAAAACAGCACTATCCAGAAATTTTGAACATGTATTATCTGTGGTGAGTGAGAGCTTTGAACGAACAAACAACGACAGATTAGACGCATTGAGTAAACAATCGATGAAGAGGAACATTAAGGGCTGTTAGACTTCTTTCGGTATTTTGTTCCGTACTTGTTTTTCATTATGTGTTTTGTTATTTTTCATTCGTTGGTGATGTCTTGTACTTGATGTATTTTATATTTATCTATTTCTAAACGAACGCTACGCAGCTTTCTCCACATTTAGGTTTTACTTTTAAATATATATATCTGTATATACGAGTGGGTGGACAAACAACAGAAAGGCTCTCAACCGATTTATTGGGAGTTACATGTATGGATCAAAACAGTTCGATTGAAATTTGTTGGTACTCTTCAGTTTCAATTGTGATGCTAGTCGTCTAGCATCACGCTTTAAACTCAAGAGTAGCAACGCATTTTGATCCATATATATATATATCAAAATAGTGTTAGAGATAGAAACACCCACAACCTGAACAGCTCCAAACTGTATTAACTCAACCAACCCATAAAATATTAGATATTATACTTACTATTTATGTTCATAATCCCAAACTTTTTCCATATTACGTACTACACGTGTTTCATGAGCGTACGTATGGTATTGTTAAGACACAAATTCTAATTCAAAAACTCATTGTGTTTACGCACTTCCAATCGTCAGGTCTACTTTTCCCACACTTATAAATATAACTACTCCTTATATATCACTATGTTTGTCAAAATAGATACGAGTATATAAGTATAAATAAGTAAATAAATAAATTAATGAACCTTACAAATTTAAGACATAAAAATTTAAGGAATAACAATGGATATGAAATATGACTAAAAAATATGAATGAAAAAAATGTGAATAAATACGGATGGAAATTACGACTAGATATACGAACAGATTAATAAAGTAATATAATAAAAATAAAAATAGAAAGTAAAAAGTAAAAATTATGAACAAATCAAGTGCTAACTTACGTCTTTCAGTTTTCTCTCATGAAAACTAAAATATGTCTCCATCTTCCTAAAACCGTTTCACGTTCATCTATTCTAAAAAAATTCCTGATATTATTTGAGTTGAATCTATGTTAATATATATATATATATATATAATATATATATATATATTATATATATATATATATATAATATATATATATATATATATATATATATAATATATATATATATATATATATATGTATGTATGTATGTATGTATGTATGTATGTATATATATATATATATATATATATATATACTATATATATTAAAATATTGTGTGTGTGTGGTGTGTGTATGTATGGACGTATGCATTTATGTATGTTTGTATGTATGTGTGAATAATAAAATGGATGACTGCTTATTAATCGTCTGCTGATGCGGAAACACAAAACTAGTAACAATTCACTAATACCCAACTGTGATTTATTAAAAATTTACACATATTTACACAAAAACACAAACACACAATATCTGTCCAATTTCTTAGTTTTCGTAGAAGGATCATGGCCGAATGGAGATGAGGAGTGTTCCTGCATTACCTGGAAGAAAGGTTCATTTCCTATCCATTGTATGTTTAGTATACCTGTTTTATTATGGCCTCAGTCTTTGAAGGCGGTGAGCAGGCAGAATAGTTACACGCCGGGTGAAATGCTTAAGGGAATTTTGTCTGTGTCTACGGCCTGAGTTCAAATTACACTCAGATCGACTTGGCCCTTCATTCTTTCAGTGTCGATAAATTAAATACCAGTTGAGTACTAGGGTCGATGTAATCGACTCACCCCGTCCCCCAAAATTTCAGGCGTTATCCCTATAGCATAAAGATTACTGCGTCAGTCTTACCTATCCACATATAAGCATGACTGGGTCAACTAAAACTGTGTGTAAGATCTTCGAATGGCTTACATCTAGAATACAAAGCTACAGCCTTGTCACACATTGTGAAATATTGCAGCTAGTTGATGAGGAACTGTAAGAGATCTGTCCCGGGTAACGCTTTCTTGGGTGTGGAAATTCTGGGTCTTCTATATAAGCTTATATAGGCTTGAGTGTAAGGGGGGCAGCAAACCCAAGTGCTGCCTCGGTGGCACTCTATCTACGCCGTTGACATTGCGTCACATTAATTCTAGGCTTCAGATTGCACTAATAGTACACATACCTGCAGATTACTCAACCACAAACACTCTTACTCCGTGAAGCATATACTTAGTTACTCGAAAAACTGAATCATCATCGCTGAAAAAGGTGGAGATCCATTTATTTCTTCTTTACCAATTGACGCTAGCTTTCTTTTGCATAACCATGTTTCATCATCTCTTACTCAACATTTCATCCAATTTCACCCTTTCCACTCCCCTCCGCTATTTCTTCACATCTTTCAAAATCTATTTTGTTCTTTACAGTTCTCTGTATCTTCACTAAATATATTTATATTTGTCTTTCTCATACACACACACATACACATATACACACACATAAATACATACTACACACACACACACACACATATACACATACATATCAAAATTCTCTACCTACCCTCTATCATCCTCCCCTTTTTCTCTCTCTTAATCTCTCTAACATACTTTCTTTCAACTAACGCTTTTATCTTTCCCATTATTTTCGCCCACCTTCCTGTCTCTATATTTATTTCATATCCTTCCTCCGAATTGTTGTCCTTCTGCTCCATCTTTCCACATTCTGCTCTCCTTCCTCATACCCTTGTTCGTCTTCCTCTGTCTTTACCTCTGCCACAACCACCTCGTTCTCATCCTCCTCCTCCTCCTCACGTCATCATCGTCGTCATTATCATCATCATAATCACCATCACCTCTCCCTTTATATGAACATACATACAAATGTGTTCGTGTGTTTTTATACATATGCATACACCACACACACACACATGCAAACACACACATACATGTGTATGTATGTGTGAGTATGTATATATGTATATAATATACATACATATAATTATATAAATATGTATATAATATACACACACACACAACATATATATATATATATTATATATATATAATATATATATATGTATGTATTTATATGTTGTGTGTTTATTTGTATGTATGTATGTAGATAGATAGACAGAGTGATATTTCTCTCAATCTATATTTTAGATATCTACTCCAGTCTCCTTTTGTATATGTATATGTTTTATCACACTAGCTTTTTGTTCTTTCCTACATACCCAATATCTCCCACTCTCTCTCCCCCTCTCTCTCATCTATTCATATCCCTCTTTCTTCTATCTTTAGCTAAACCTCTCTCTATATCTCTCTCCCTCTCTTACCTATTCTCAATCAACTTTCTGACATCCTTATCATCTCAATCTATTCAATTGAAGCCATCGATCTATTTTCTGCTGCCAGTTCCGTATACCTGTATAGTCGGGATATACAGTAAGGGAATTTAATGAGACAGGTAGTCAGGAATTGCTTATTCCCAGTGCTTTCATAGTTCACCCAGGTTAGCAGCTATCTATAGAAGAAGTTATCCAGGTAACTATGGAAATCGATCAATATGACTGTATTCTCCACTAACCTAACATAATCACCCCTCACCCCATACATTACAAACACATACACACTCACCCTCTCTCTCTCTCTCTCTGTGATTCTCTCACTTTGCTTCTCTCTATCTCTTTCTCTTTCACTCTGTGTTACTCCCTCTCTCTCTCTCTCTCTCTATGTATGTATGTATCTATCTATCCATCTAGCTACTTTTCTTCTTATGTATTATATGTATATATATATATATATATATATATATATATATAATATATATATATATATATATAGTATCTATTTTTCTCTCTACTCATTATGTATTAATTGATTTCGAGGAGTCGTAATTGACCGAAGAGTATAGTAGCAGACCGTATCAATAGTGTTGATTTTTGTTATTATTGTTGATGCTTACTCTCACATCAGCTCTGATTAGCAAAAAAAACAATTAAATTATAGAAAAAAGTATTCCAGACACGACCATCCTGTCTATTTTTCTCTCTTTGTCAATTGCACACACACACACACACACACACACACAAGCACACAAACACACATTGTGAAGCTCTTCTGCTTAATTTAATCATAACGGCGAATTTCATGCTGCAGTATCACATGTTTCCAGGTTTTTTCAAGACGCTGGAGTGTGACTCGTGAGGAGAGTTGTTGCTATTTCTAGCTGTTCGGGTAACTATCAAAGCTGGTTGTCGTATGAGTTCGTCTTCAGTCATTGACAATACTCTTTTGTGTATAATTTATACTTTTCCTTTTGACGCCTTCGATGAAGATCTGAAGAGTTTAGGGAGCCCTTGAATGCTATTGAAACAAAGCTTCAATTTCTTTCGGGTTCATTTCCACCCCAGGAAAAGTGATAACAGTGCGACACATAAATAGACATCAATGCATGCGAACACACTCACCCCACTCCACATATACACACATATGCATGCCAGCCTCTGGATCCGGGGTTAGCTTGCCAAGACTCTTTCCATTTCTTTCTGTGTCCTGCTCTATACAATCAGTCAGCCATACCCTTGTTTTCGGTCCATTCTTTCAAATCATCTGTGCACAAACATCTTTGAGCATCCCTTACTCTCTTTCCCGCAAAATGCTCGCAAGGATGTTCAAAGACAGTTACTCGTGGCGATTTTTGTTATGCACAAAATAAAATAGTTTAGTGGAATTGATTCTCGAAACGATGTCGTTTTGAACTTTCAGCTTTTCTACTACAGCAGCCTTTGTTACCTGGTCTTCCCACTTTATTCTATCGAATCTGCAAAAGATTCATATCTCAAAGGCTTCTATCTTCTTTTCTATTGCTATCTACACTGTCCAAGCTTCTGCTTTGTGGAGAGCAACTGGTGTACTATAACAGTTTACTCGTTTCAATTTTAAGTCCTGTGTTACATGTTTAGATGTGAAGACCATTGCCATTCTTGTTTTATCAACCTTATTTATTTCTTCATCTACGTCTACTACACAGCAACCTTACTGATTTACTTTTCATCATAAATACTTGAAAATTTTGCATGTTTAAGCTTCTATCCATCTACCTTTAAATTTGTTTCCTTTTGTTTTGTTTTACTAGTAAGCACCGTTTTTGTCTGTATTACATTTGTCACTTTGCTCTCTCAAAACATCAACAATTTCTTATAATTTCTCATTGGTGTCTACGAGTAAAGCCCTATCATCAGAGTATTGTTAAAGTTCATGCCATTGACCGTGAATCTTTCTGTGAATTTATGCTTCGTATAGATATCAAATGAGTATGGTAATAACACATATGTTTGCTTTATACCTCTTTTGATTCCTGCTGGTTCTAACAATTCCTAACTCAGGTTGCTTTTCCAGTCCAGTATAAATCACAGTTGACACTCTTTTCTTTTGCTTCAAAACTAACTTTTTCTATCGGTCTGTTTTGCCAAACCATTATCTCAAGGAGACGTAAACAAAAATAACAAAAATCGTTAGTAGTCGAGCCGTTGGAGACTGGATAACATCAAAAACAAAGACACGCGCGCGTGGGGGTATATTATATACACAGTCACCTTATTCCAAATGCACTCATTATGTATTGGTCGGCGTGGAGCTATTGTAAAAGGCATTTGTCTATACTGCTGTGTAGTGCGACTGAACCCGAAATCACACTGTGGTAAAGTGAGCTTCTTAACCCCACAGCCATTTTTGTACCTCAGCAATTCAACGACTCTTTTAGTAGAGTAACTTCTCTCTGCAAACACGTTAAGAGACGAGAAAGCAAAAAACTGACAATGTAAATTCATGTAAAAAAGTTCAATATAATTATCAAAGACGTCGCGTTCTGTGTCTCCCTTTATCTGTATTCTTTTATTTCCTGTCTTTACTGTTAATTTCTCTTGCACAGTCGACAAACATGCATATAAATAATCATATGCATAATAACAAATGCAATCGCCCCGTAGAATTAACTTTACGTTGCTAATCTTCAACATTAAAATTTAAATTGAATAATTCCACCAACATTTGTTGTCCATTCGGTCAAACCATAATCCAAGTCTCTCATGTTAAGCGGATTGGAATCAAAACTTCATCTTCACATGGTGCTTAATGTTGTTAAGAATTATATACAGCATTGCAGGCCGCCGTTATCGCTCTTTAATACCACAAACAAACAGTGTAAACAGATGGTACACATTTACAGCAAGCTGTATATATATATATGAGCGTCCAATAATACTATATTTGTTTCACGTCCTCGCGTTGTTGTGATTTTTGTGCTTTCTTGTTTCGATTAACTATATAATATATATATATATATATATATATGTAATGTATGTATGTATGTATGTATGTATGTATGTATGTATGTATATGTATGTATGCATATACATATATACATGCATAAATGTTTCTATGTATGTATGTGTGTGCGTGTGCGGATAGAACTACAAATGTATATATATTTCTCATTTGAATGAAAATTTGCACCCACACGGGTATAATCTTTCTTTTACATTGAAAACGTATTGTCAAACGTATTGTCATTGAAAACGTATTGTAATACAAACATCCTTCCTTTTTCTTATGCCTAAAGTAATAAGTCTTTAGTTACGAGAAAAGAAGACTAACGAGGAGCGAAGTGTCACAAACTGAACCATTTCTGTGTATTTCAAGAATTTGCTTTCGGAAGCTATTCGACAATCCGTTGCACACGTTTTCATTGCGTTCCTTCATTACATAACAGATGAGTTATGAAACAATGGAGGACACTCTTCGTATTTGTTTCACGTACAGGAAATAACAATCAGAACTCTCTTCAAAGACATTCAACAATGCTTAATTGTGTGTGTATGTGTGTGCTTGTGTGTGTGTGCGTGTGTGTGTGTGTGTGTGTGTGTGTGTGTGTGTGTATGTGTGTGTGTGTGTGTGTGTGTGTATGTTTGTGCGGTGAGCTGGCAGAAACGTTAGCACGTCGGACGAAATGCGTAGCCGTATTTCGTCTGCCGTTACGTTTTGAGTTCAAATTCCGCCGAGGTCGACTTTGCCTTTCATCCTTTCGGGGGCGATAAATTAAGTACCAGTTACGCACTGGGGTCGATATAATCGACTTAATCCTTTTGTCTGTCCTTGTTTGTCCCCTCTGTGTTTAGCCCCTTGTGGGTAGTAAAGAAATATATATGTTTGTGCATGTGTGTGCATGTGTGTGTGTGAGCGTGCGTGCGTGCATAAATATGTATATATGTAAACTAATGGGCCACGCATGAGTACTTTTGCTCATAAGTTTTCTGAAATAGGACAAACAATGGGCACGCAATAAATACCTTGATAAAAATATGTGGAATGCCTAAACTAATTGGACAAATTAAAATCCTTGCAGTGCTTCCTTTCCACTTTCTAGGTTCCGAGGTCCCATTTTACCTCTAACCTAAAGTCTTTATGACTTTGGATTAGATTATACAGTTACTAATGCTATACAGGAGGAGATATCCTTTAAGCTTTTCTAGCTTTGTTTCACTTCAAGACATCCAGTGAAATGCGAAAGTCAATTGTCAGTTGAGACAATACAATATGGTCAGTGAATTTCAGACAGAAATTCGATAAGCAATATGGAGGAGGTGGAGTTATCCGCCCCTAGATATGATCCAATGGTCTCTAAAACAGGTCAGCGTATAATCAGCTTATATTCATTTCTTTATTTTTTTATTCATTTACTTGTTTCAGTCATTTTATTGCGGAAATACTGAAGAACACCGTCTTAAAGAAATCGACCCAAGATCTTATTCTTTGTAAGCTTAGTTACTATTTCCGAACCGCTAGGTTTACGGAGACGTAAACGCAGACAGACACAGACACATATGCACAAATATATAGATAAATATATATATATATATCAAGGGTATGAGAGGTACTGGTGTCAAGAAGACCCAAAGGTGTCTAGTAACGCTGAGTAAGTGCTATGGTATATATATATATATATATATATATATATATATATATATTAACAGAACAAGATTAAAATGTTCTAGAAACTATTCACAGCCTTGGATTTATTACCTCATTCTGCTAATTTATATATGTGGCGGGTCTCTTTCAGTTCATCTCCGTGTACAAACCAAGTCACAAGGCTTTGGTCGGCTAGAGGCTATAGTAGAAAACACTTGACTGAACTAGGACCATGTGGTTGGGAAGCAAGTGTCTTACACACAGCAATGCCTGCGCTTATATTTGTATGTATTGTGTGTTTGATCGTGTGTATATATATATGTATATATATATATATATATATATATATATATATATATATATATATATATATATATATATAATATATATATATAATATATTATTATGTATATATGTGTCTAAGTGTGTCTATGTAAAACAAAGAGAGAGAGAGGGAAGAGAGGGAGAGAGAAATGACAAGAAAAAGACAATGGATGTAGAAAAGGTGATGGTAACTTAGTTTAGGGCCTCTGAACAGAAGTCAAATTGCATCACTTTTAATGGTAATATTTTTAAATGTCCCATATTTCTACCACTAAAAATAATAGCTCCGTATCAGCTGCTCACTTCCAAAACCTAATATATATAGTTTAAGATCCGTCGCTTTTATGCTATTATTAATCTCATGGAAGAAGAATAAGCAGTCCATATGAGAATTATCAACGCTCGGAATTGTTGATTGCCAGAGGGGTAGAACATTATCAAACACCTTGTAGTTTAGCCTTAAGTCAATACATTTCTATCATTTGAAGACTATACTACGTGAGGTATCCATCTCTTTTCTTAAGGCAGTGTGATATAAAAAAGGAGATATCGTTGATTTCTCTACCAGAGCGAGCGTCCAACTAGAGAATCGTGGGCAAAACATAGTTGCAAAGCCTGATAGAAGATAAATATTCCATATCTCTCCAGTATAGTTAAACCATTGAAAGCGAGGAATAAATATATTATTTGCAAATATTTATCATATGTAACAGAGAGAGAGAGAGAGAGAGAGAGAGAGAGAAGAGAGAGAGACAGAGATAGAGAAAGCGAGTGAGAGAAATTTCGAGATTGAGGAAGTGAGTGAAAGTGTGAGAGAGACAGAAAGAGAGGTGAGAGAGAGAGAGAGAGAGAGAGAGAGAGAGAAAGGGAGACATGCAACTGTGGAATCTCCAGACTGACAGTTTTAGAGAGCGGGAGACAGAGAGAGAGTGAGGGAAAGAAAGAGAGCAGAGAGAGAGAGTGAAGAAAGTGTAGAAAGTGAAAGAGAGAGAGAGAGAGAGAGAGAGAGGAGATGCAACTGTGGAATCCTCAGAATGAATTTTAGAGAGCGAGAGACAGAGAGACGTTTGGAAATTGGGGGAGTGAGGGAAAGGGAGAGAGAGAATAGGGAGAGAAATAGGGAGTGAAAACGAGAGAGAGAGAGAGATGCAAGTGTGGAATCCTCAGAATGACAGTTTTATTATTATTGTTACATCTAAAATTTACAATATGTTCCCACTCCCTTTTCGAAGCTAATTTATGCAACTAACGATAAATTTCCCACCAGACATTTTCTGAAAACTAAGCACTTATTTAGCATTACGAATAATAGTGCATTAATCTGTATATGACCTCATTCTAGAAAGCTCTGATTTAAAGCTTCAACTAAGCTATTTGCCAAGAGAGATCTGACATTATTTAGATGTTTATCAGGAAATTATTGCTCCATTTGCCAATGTATATTCTTTTTAGAAACCTTTTAAATCAAAAACTATAGATATTTTCTCACACCTAAACTATCTCAAACATGCAAAATACTTACATATATACATATATATATATATATACATACGTGCATACATACATACATACATACATACATACATACATACATACATACATACATACATACATACACATCATACATAAATGCATACTACATATATACAATACATGCATACATATATAGTCATACACACACGGTGTAAATATATACATATATAGTATATACATATAATATATATGTATATATATATATACATATATATATATATATATATATATCTATATATATATATATAAACATATATATATATATACATATTGTGTGT
>NC_042999.1:147056236-147066236 GCF_006345805.1 Octopus sinensis
TGTGTAGACGTATATTTATATATGTGTTTATAATATGCATAATTATGTATATGTTTAATGAACGTGGGTATTATGTATGTTGCATAGTGTATTTGTATGTGTAATATATAATATATATATATTATGTAAGGTTATATATATGTGCGCGTGTGTGTGCGTGTATGTAGTGTATGTATGTATATGTATATGTATATATAATATATATCAATATATATATATATATATATATATGTATATATATGTGTGTATATGTATACTTGTTATATGTATGTATGTGTTTTGTATGTATATATATGGTGCGTATGTATGTATATATATGTATGTCGCATGTATATGTATGTGTGTTTGCATGTATATTTTATTTTTAATATGTTTTTTTCATGTATATTTATCTATTTATTCGCTCCACTTACAATAACAAACTGACTTGACTACCCCCTCCTCTTGACCACCAAAAAGCAATTGTCTTCTAATTTACCTAAAACCCCATCCCATATATCTCATTCTATTCAATTATTCTATTTATTCATTTATTTATTTTCTCACTGATTCTTCTCATTTCAAAAAACTCTCTGGCCTTTTGACCACTCCCCTAAGAACAATAGCTTGTTCCCTGTTTATCTCCTAAATACCAACTTACCCAAAAAACGTCCCCCACCACAATCCCATTAAATCTGCCTAAATGTATAAATACCAAACCTTATTTTGACAGCCAGCTTCCTGAAGATTTCATCTGAATGAAGCAGTTCTAGTCCTGTAGAAGCTCCTTCTTTAAAATAAAATATGTGGCTGCCCATATCGGAGCAATCTCAAGATTAATCAGCCGAAATTGCTAAGGTGATCTGGTTCTTGACTGATGACTGAGGGCTTCGAATGTCCCGTCCTGTGGTTCTTGTGTCGTCTCTGTGGTGTTTCATGTTCTTGTCCATGTCTGTAATTATTTTTACTGTTTACCTATATAATCGGCGGCTACGTATCCACAATTGTCCTTATACGATAAGTATATTTTTTCTCTAGCATTGATACGACTCTTAATCTGTCTCTTTCTCTCTCTCTCTCTCCTCCCTTATTCCCCTTCCTTTCTCCCCCCCCCATCCTTCTTCCCCCCCCTTCTACGTTTCTCTATCTATCCCTCTCACCTCCAGCCCCTCGATCTGTCTCTTCTCCTCCTCCTCCCTCGTCCACCTTCTCTCTCTTTTCATCTGTCCTTTTCTCCTGTCTTTTGTTCTCACGTGACCGCTAGCCGCTGTTGAGCGCTCTTTTCGTTCCAGCAGTCGCAGAAGCAACACGTATTTGTTCGTCTCCCTGCGGCCTTTAGGCACAACTTCACAAGCCAGCCCCATACTCAACTTGTCCTGTCGAAAGACCCTTGTCCTACGTCCTGGTTTCGTTTTGTTTTTTATTTTTACCGTTATTGTTTTTACGTTTTTGTATTCTTATTGGTGTCACGTATTCTGTATTTTTGTTCGTGTACTTCGTTCGTTTTCCGTCCTCGTGTTGTATACATTCGAAGCTTTCTTCCAGGGGATCTAATGCGCTTGGCTTAGATTTCCCTGGCGGGCTGCCCATATCGGAGCAATCTCAAGATTAATCAGCCGAATTGCTAAGATGATCTGGTTCTTGACTGATGACTGAGGGCTTCGAATGTCCCGTCCTGTGGTTCTTGTGTCCGTCTCTGTGGTGTTTCATGTTCTTGTCCATGTCTGTAATTATTTTTACTGTTTACCTATATAATCGGCGGCTACGTATCCACAATTGTCCTTATACGATAAGTATATTTTTTCTCTAGCATTGATACGACTCTTAATCTGTCTCTTTCTCTCTCTCTCTCTCTCCTCCCTTATTCCCCTTCCTTTCTCCCCCCCCCCATCCTTCTCCCCTCCCCCCCTTCTACGTTTCTCTATCTCTCTCACCTCCACCCCCTCGATCTGTCTCTTTCTTCTCCTCCCTCGTCCACCTTCTCTCTCTTTTCATCTGTCCTTTTCCTCCTGTCTTTTGTTCTCACGTGACCGCTAGCCTTGTTGTGCGCTCTTTTCGTTCCAGCAGTCGCAGAAGCAACACGTATTTGTTCGTCTCCCTGCGGCCTTTAGGCACAACTTCACAAGCCAGCCCCATACTCAACTCGTCCTGTCGAAAGACCCTTGTCCTACGTCCTGGTTTCTTTTGTTTTTTATTTCCGTTTATTGTTTTTACGTTTTTGTATTCTTTTGGTGTCACGTATTCTGTATTTTTGTTCGTGTACTTCGTTCGTTTTCCGTCCTCGTGTTGTATACATTCGAAGCTTTCTTCCAGGGGATCTAATGCGCTTGGCTTAGATTTCCCTTGGCGGGCTGCCCATATCGGAGCAATCTCAAGATTAATCAGCCGAAATTGCTAAGATGATCTGGTTCTTGACTGATGACTGAGGGCTTCGAATGTCCCGTCCTGTGGTTCTTGTGTCGTCTCTGTGGTGTTTATGTTCTTGTCCATGTCTGTAATTATTTTTACTGTTTACCTATATATATATATATATATATATATATATATATATATATATATATATATATATATATATATATATGTATACATTTATATATGTGTATATTACACAGCTCTTGAATATCCTCCCGAAGAACAGCTTCCCACAGCTCTTCAATATCCTTCCCACAGCTCTTCAATATCCTCTCGAAGAACCTGAGGGACCTGCATGGTGTAGATGCGGATGTCTTTAAAGTAGGACTGGATCTCTTCCTGTCAGGTGTCCCGGATGAACCAACTTCACGGCAGGAGGTGCAGATGAGGGCAGCTGCATCGAACTCTCTCATGCATCAGATGGCGTTTGCTAAAAAGCATCCGTGAGGTAAAATCGTGTAGCAAACCAAATGGCGGTGCCCCAGCATGGCCACAGCTCATTAGCTGAAACTAGAAAAATCAAAAATCAAAATCATCAATCAAATACATATATGCATTTAATATATATATGCATAATAATATATATGTGTGTCCTAAGCCACTTTGACTACTGCTCTCAATTATGGTCACCATCCAGTGTCAAGTTGATCACAGAGCTCGAGGCGATCCAACGTAGCTACACGAGAAGATAGCCTCTATGCAGATGTAAGCTACTGGGAAAGACTCAGGAAATTAAAATTATATTTCCTTGGAGCGTAGGCGGGAAAGATATGCCATAATATACATCTGGAAGATCCTGTAGGGAAGTGTCCTGAACTTTGGCATCGAGAGTTACGCAAATGCCAGAACTGGGCGCCACTGTGTGGTGCCTAGGACTCCAAACTTGCCATCAAGATGTAGGACAAGATTCTGTGATAGCCTGGGCTTCCGAGGCCCACAGCTCTTCAATATCCTCCCGAAGAACCTGAGAGACCTGCATGGGGTGGATACAGATGTCTTTAAAATGAAGCTGGATCTCTTCCTGTCAGGTGTCCCAGATGAAACAACTTCACGGCAGGAGGGGCAGATGAGGGCAGCTGCATCGAACTCTCTCATGCACCAAATAGCAGTTGCTAGAAAGCCTTCATGAAGTGAAACCAAGTAGCAACACCAAAGGCGGTGCCCCAGCATGGCCACAGCTCATAAGCTGAAACTGGAAAAATCAAAATCAAAATCAAAATCAAAATCATATATCGTATATATATATGTGTGTGTATATATATATATATGTGTATGATATATATATATATATATATATATATATATATATATATATATATATATATTATATATATAATATATATATATATATATATATATATATATATATATATATAAAATGGAGAAATTATACAAAATGTATAAATAGATGATGGGTAAAGCACCGGCACAGTTTCGATTACCTGCTGTTATCCGTTGATTATTGCAGGAACTTCGTAGTGGCGGTTGAGGTGGTAACAGTATTAATAAAATAGATGGAATAAAAGATTTATTTAGAATGATACATGTTCGACTCATTCTGGGTCTATTCGAGTATATAAGTAAATAAAAAATACAATTAAAAAACGCACTAGAGATTTTCTGATTCGGTTTACGTACCGCTATATGTCCATCAACTTTGGGAATGAGTAAAAAGCAGAGAAAAATTGTAACGCGAATATATATATATATATATATATATATATATATATATATATATATATATATCAAACATAATCAAATAGGGTAATAAAATAAATTATTATTACCAGTGGCCTAGCACAAAATACGAGTTAGTCATTAGACTATATATTTTTTGTATAGAAATATAATAAAAGGCTTCCAAATAAGGAAGCGTAGTGCTAGAAACACAAAAAGGGATAAATTCATGAAAGGAATGAAAATTAAAAACATTTACCATCTCAGCTATATCCCAGACCGAACGGTTTCTACCTATTTTTAGCAAACACACAGAATATATTTGCCAGGCCAGGTTCTTCAGTGGGAAGCCTTCATAATCCTAGACGCACAGACTGTTAGAAGCACATGTGGATCTAACGGTTTGTATATCCTAACTTTTCAAACCTCTGCACAGACGCAAATCATACCCGGCGAGCAGAGAGGATGCCGGTAAAAAATTTACGAACAAATTTATCAAGCAATATTTAAACATAATCAAATAGGTAATCGAAACTGTGCCGGTGCTTTACTCATCATCTATTTATACATTTTGTATAATTTCTCCATTATATATATTATATATATATTATATATATATATATATATATATATATATATATATATATGGGTGAAAAGGAACACACGAGTTGATATATATGACCATTCAAAATACGACCATCAGGGCACTCCCAGATTCTCCCACCCCCTTCCTCATCAGCCTTCTTCCTCTACTACCCTACCAAGAACTCACAACGACCTCCAACACACAAGTGCAAACAAGGGAGTCAGAGAAAGGCAGAATGCCACTTATATCTGAACACTACTATAGAAATATTCCTTTAAAAACACTTTTCTTCTAATTTTTCTAAATTTAATTATTTAATCGTTACAGTTGAAAAGGTCTCAAAATGACCGAAACCGGCACTGAAATGTTCACTATAAAATTATTTTAGCATTTTCTATTTTTGACTTGTTTTTTCATTATATATATATATATATATATATATATATATATATATATACGCACAGTGTTTCTAGAACTACGCTTCCTTATTTGGAAGCCTTTTATTATATATATATATCATTTCTATTTATTTATGCGCCTTTTTCTAGCCTAGCCAGGCTCATGGGCCCGGTTTCCCGTCTATGGCGTATGTGTTCCCCCCAGCTATGAGAGGGGCCGAAGCTGGGGGACTGGCAATTATGGTAACCTTGGGACATGTAGATATGATAGGATATACATACTTTCATGCAAGCAAGGATTAAAATTTCACTTCAGTTTTACTATTCATCCGGGTTGCTGAGAGTACTTTAACATCACTCATTTCTTAGCCAGGCATAATCTGCACTTGTTGCTGGTATTTAAGTAACCATTACGTTCCTCTAAGATCCTCCACTGCATGATTTAAAGAAACACAAAATATGGAACTCATGTATGCTACATATAGGAAATATTGCGAGAAATCTACATGTGACTAATCACGTTGCTAGTCGCTGGAGAACTAAAGACCACCAGTATACGTTTCATACACACAATATATGCAACAATATTTCAATCAACTGGGAATGCTTAAATAATTATTACTCTAACCATAATTAGAATCTCAATGAAGGAAAATCAAGCAATATCAATATATGGTACAATATAAACAACAAAACCACGATATGACAAGAACCTTTTAACAAGTTCAATCCTACGAGAATGAAGAAAAACGTAGAACTACGAGAATACCAGATATAAAAGGTTCACAGACCAAAAGCCCATAAAAGTCTATGATACATTCCTATTATGATCTGTCTAACTTATATCATTATGCTTTCGACACTTGGGCAATTTTTGGCATAACTATGAACAATTAAATTATATAAAATAGGTATCTCTGAATTCATATGTATACGTTTGTGTCTTCGTGTGTTTGAATGTGTTAGTGTTTCAGTGTTTCCGAATACGCGTCTATGCTTCTTTGTATATAAATGATTCACAAACTTACCAAAGTCCTAGCTCTCAACCTTGAAATTAATGTCAAAACCGGCATCGTTTTTAAAGTTCAATTTACTCATTGACATTCTGACCTTTATCAAATAAACTATTGAATCAAAACAATAGATTGATATATAACATATAATCTATACGATCAAAATTAATCTCTATTATTATTGATGTGTTTCTTTTTAATTAGTTGTGTTTCATGATATTCCATTTTATTACTAGACCGTTTTAAAAATTAACAAACAATATTAGTTTTTGGCTTACTTTTTCCTTCTATGTGGTGGCGCGTGGCTTAATAGTTAGGGTGTCAGCATCATAATCGTAAGATTGTGGTTTCTATTCCTGGACCGGGCGACGCGTTGTGTTCTTGAGCAAAACACTTCATTTCACGTTGCTCCAGTCCACTCAGCTGGCAAAAATGAGTAACACTGCGATGGACTGGCATCCCGTCCAGCTGGGGAGCACATACACCATAGAAACCGGGAAACCGGGCCGTTGAGCCTGGCTAGGTTTTAAAAAGGGCGCATTTTGTTTCCTTCTATCCTGTAATTGCTTCTGTCATTGGACTGTGGCCATGATGGAGCGCTAATTTTAAGGGTTTATGCGAATAAAAGTAACCTAGCACTTGTTCTTAGGTCCGATAATTTTGATTTTTTCCCCGACCTGTTAAAGGAAATGCAAGCAAACCAACATCGACTGTCGAATCGTGGGGTTATAAACACGAAACATTCATAAATATTCCTATTTTTCTGAACATAAAGAAATTCTATCCACCAATGTGCCGTCGAGCAATCATTTTCATCGTTCGACATTTATGCGTATATGTATATAAACAAAATTATATGACAGACTACCACATAGTTTCCACCAACCAGTTTCACTCACATGTCATCAGTTTGACCGGGGCTGCAGAAGGAGATTCTTGACCAAGATGCCAAGCAGTGGGTTCGAAGACGAAAGCATGCATCTGCAAATCGATGTTCTTAACTGCGTACCTGTATGCGCACACAAGTTTGGCTACATTCCAAACAAGATTACTCATTACTTTTTCTTTTTTTAACTTTCCTTTTTGCTTCACTTTTCGTATTGAAATGCAAATCATTGTGTTAGTAAATGGGATACTTTACGTAGCTCCGTCTTAAAACATAGACGCACTGGACAATTTCACGGAGGCGAAACGGAGCAGAGGTTCCAATTGCTACCTTATGTATGTTGTAGCAAGCATTCAATAAATATAGAAGATTCAAATATATTAATTTCCTCGTAGTGCTTCACTGCACTACTTTTTCTTCTTTTGTTTTTTTTTCTTTGGGGGGGGGGGGCGGAGGTCACTAAACAATTACATCGAACCCAATACGTGGTAGATGTTTATTTCATCGACACATGAAAGAAGAAATCTGACATGTGCGGAATTTGAACTCAGAATATAAAGCCGAAACAAATACCTATTTCTTTACTACCAACAAGGGGCTAAACAAAGAGGGGACAAACACGGACAGACAAACGGATTAAGTCGATTACATCGACTCCAGCGCGTAACTGGTACTTATTTAATCGACCCCGAAAGTATGAAAGGCAAAGTCGACCTCGGCGGAATTTGAACTCAGAACGAAACGGCAGACTAAAGCTGGAACAAATACCGCTAAGTATGTTATCCCACATGCTTTGCTTACGTCATGATTTTAGAAGTGTCATTTCTATGGCATCCTTAAATTTATTAAGTGCTATTTCAAAATATTCGTATGATTTTCATACAACATTATCTTCTAACATTTTCTCTATGATGGAATCATCTTCAAGAATGTCTTCTGGCATCAAGTTAAACATATTGTATACATTACGAATATCACCTTGACTATGATTGATGAAGCGTAGTGTTCACGTATTCCATACATTAATCACTGAATCACTAGAGTGCTGTACTAAATATTAAAATATTAAATAATAATGAATCATGTTTATACATCTATTTACGTTATAGGGTCAAAGGTTCAAATATAGCACAAGATACGATTTCGCATTTCATATCAGTGGATCGATAGTATATATATTCCTCTACTCTAGGCACAAGGCCCGAAATTTTTGGGAAGGTAGGCAGTCAATTAGATCGACCTCAGTACACAACTGGTACTTAATTTATCGACCCCCGAAAGTATAAAAGGTAAAGTCGACCTCAGCGGAATTAGAACTCAGAACCTAAAGACAGGCGAAATACATATTTCTTTACTGCCCACAAGGGGCTAAATATAGAAGGGACAAACAAGGACAAACAAACAGATTAAGTCGATTATATCGACCCCAGTGCGTAACTGGTATTTATTTAATTGACCTCGAAAGGGTGAAAGGCAAAGTTGACCTCGGCGGAATTTGAACTCAGAACGTATCGGCAGGCGAAATACCCATTTCTTTATTACCCACAAGGGGACAAACAAGGACAGACATAGGTGTTAAGTCGATTACATCGATCCCAGTTCGTAACTGGTACTTAATTTATCGACCCCGAAAGGATGAAAGGCAAAGTCGACCTCGGCGGAATTTGAACTCACAACGTAACGCAGACGAAATACCGCTAAGCATTTCGCCCGGCGTGGTAATGTTTCTGCCAGCTCGCCGCCTTTTATCGAATGTTTATATTTATATGCTAGTAATACGTTGGATCAATGTATGTGGGTTAAGAATTCTCGATCGGTATTTTCCGGACGATTGTGGTCTTTTTTTGTGTATATGCTTACATTTATGTGTGTTGACTACTACATTAGAACTTTTTAGTTTTTATTTCTAGCAATGTAGGTGCTTCTAACACCCAAGTCACATTTAGAGACAATTATAATTCTCCATTTTGGTGAAATATTGCAAACTGTTGTTTATATCAATTTTATCTCTCTCTCTCTCTCTCTCTCTCTCTTCTCTCTCTCTCTCTTTCTGTCTGTCTTTCTCTCTCCTCTCTCTCTCTCTCTCTCTCTCTCTCTCTCTGTATATATATATATATATATATATATATATGTAAGTGTGTATGTATAATATATAAATAACTACAGACAGATAATGAGTCAATTTTCACTAAAGCTAACTTGATTAACTGAGACAATATATCATTGAAAAAAACTGCTTTCATCAGGTGAATACATGGACTACAACACTCAAATCCAACGGGTTATTGATATACTCAATCGGATACAATTAGTGATATACATAACCTGAATATTTTTCAGCCTGTACTTCGGTAAACGCATATGAACAAACCCACTCGATAGCGGCATGGGACGGTACAGCCCCCGCCCCCAGTTCGTATATGGAGTGTTGGAGATAATTCACAAGCATAGTACCTGCCCAAGGACAGACGAATACTAGACACACGTACACACACACGGATATAGATACGTACGCTTATGGCTATTTGTGTAAACGGGTTTTACATCTCCATAGCATAGTTTACATTAAACGGCTCTTTCTCATGCGGTTTCCTGTTTTCTTTTTAAAATACGGATATATAGAATAGACTGAATGGTTGATTTGAACATAACCGTACAGAGGTAGCGACAATCAGCTTCACCTGCCTCAAATACCTGGCAAATTGCTATGCGATCGTATCATACTTAGTTAAAAAGGAAGTATATGATAACAGCTCAGACTGGTAATGCTGCTCGATTTACCGAGCCCGATACTGCGTACCAAGTGGCATTCAGTGTACAGCAATCTCTCCTCTGTCATTTGGATTGTTTGGCCACATGTCACATGGTCACGGTGGATGAGGAAATATCTCGACTGACATGACTGGAACGATCCGAATACTGACTACTGGCGGATACACTGACGAGCTGCAACATCGCTCTCACCATAACTGACTTGAACACTGACACATAAAATATGTAAGATAGAGACTGTCGGTGGCGGGGTAATCCCTGTTTATCATATGGCTGC
>NC_042999.1:147071236-147086236 GCF_006345805.1 Octopus sinensis
CATTTTGAAACTGATTGCATTCGTTTTCCTCGTATTTAAATCGTCCGGCTGTTTACATTGTGAGCTCAAAGATACAGAGTCGAGTTTACTTCTCATTCTCTTGGAGTCAATAAACAAGTACCAGTTGAACGCTAAGTTCGATATATTCGATTTTTTTATTTCCTTCGAACAACTGCTGGTCTTCTGCCAAAATATTAGAAAGAACTTTAACATTTTATAGGTAAATTTTGACGCAAACAGTAACAGAACAGCAGAGAAAATTCGAAATGAATATTTATTACTTACTGAGTGAGAACCATACTACAGAGCTTGTATCATCGTATTTTACTCAAACTACCGACTTTCATTCATTTTCTTAAAACTATGCTTCTTTTACTTTCCACATTTTAAAGTTGAATCTACACAGTACAGACGTAACTGCATATTTTGTCGTTTGACCTGGAATTTTTAACGAAATTTACTAAGATTTCGTAGTGTTTTTCGTTGTACTGGGCTTTCTCCAAAGCGATGCGCATAACGTCTTAGAAAATTAGAAGTTAATTCTTCCAAATTTTTTTACTGAATCTCCATATCTTGCTGCCATTTATTCTCTATTTAATCAATATAGAGCACCACGAACGTGGGCCACTAATAAAGAAACCATGGCTACTTTATCCGAGGGTTATATAATTTACTCATTAGTAAAATTATATGTTTCTCGTACAGGACGTTACTAGTTTCTTCAATATGTCAGTTAGTATGGGGTTAGGCTTGATGTCGGGTGTTTATATAAATTATTTATGATGAAACAATCACTGACGTCATGTCTAGAATTAAGCAGTCAGATAAGCTAAGGATAAAATGAAAACAAAAAAAAAAAAAAAGAAAACCACGTCTGTTTATACCATAGACAGCAACGAATGCTAATTACTTAGTGTAAGATTTTTGTGATAAATGCGAAAAATATTATTTTTTGTTACTGCTAGTCAGCAAAACTCTTAGGAATAATATACCTACTCTTCATAGTGGTAAACTTTACCTCCCGACATTTTGCCATTTACCTGAAGGTGTGTCTGAAAAGTCAATATGTGTGTGTGTGTGTGTGTGTGTGTGTGTGTGTGTGTTTGTGTGTGTGTGTGTGTGTGTGTGAATGTGTGTGTGAATGTGTGTGTGTGTGAATGTGTGTGTGAATGTGTGTGTGTGAAAGTGTGTGTGTGTGAATGTGTGAGTGAATGTGTGTGTGTGTATGAATGTGTGAGTGAATATGTGTGTGTGAGTGAATATGTGTGTGTGAGTGAATGTGTGAGTGAATGTGTGAGTGTATGTAAGTGTGTGTGAGTGAATGTGTGATCGAATGTGTGTGAGTGAGTGTGTGAGTGAATGTGTGTGAGTGTGTGTGTGAGTGAATGTGTGAATGTATGAATGTGTCAGTGTGTGTGTGTGCCTGCATATGAGGAGTAGTAGTAAGAAATATTGGCATGATTGTGAGTCACCGACTCTTCGGCCCGTAGTCAAATGTGTTGTTTATTTGACTAGGATTCTCTAATGAAATTAGAACTATCAGCTCACAGGTTTTAGAAGTTCCCAATTTACAGCCCATGAAGATTTGATATTTATTTAGGTAGCACATTCAACACCAAACACCACTTCAAAATACTTAGTTATCTTAGCTGATATACCATAAACCAGTTTTGCATCAGCCTTTAGATAAATCTCTTGTGTTTTACAACAAATCTACATAATATATTATTTTGAAAATTTTTATTAGTAAAGAACAGTAAAAATATGACTACAAATAAGCTAGTCTTTCCATATATCACCAGGGAATTGTATCGTATTTCAAGTCACCTTTGATATTGCTCGGTAACTATGGAAACCGACAATTTCTCTTTTAGTTTCCTTCAATTACATATTTCAGACTGTATTAGCAACAATAATCTTCATTTGCTTCCTCCAAAACGTTGAACACCAGTTTTCAATTATTCACTTGTAATAATTTAGCTCCAGATTTGCCATGAACAAGCAGACCTATGATCAAAGACCAGCGTTCCACTGATGACCGTCAACTGATTTGTTTAGACATAGAGCAAACAGAGCTACATTATTCAGTCATTATTTTCTGCTGTTGTTTCCCCCTACGTCACCTTTAGTACTACAGTATTGTAATCAAAGGTGGTCATTCAATGTCCGTTAAGATTTTCATATACTTGAAAATGAATTGTAGAGTACTCAGATGTATGTGATTAAAAAGTTTGATTCGAAAGAAAGTGGTTTTCAGTTCCCTCTCAGAGCACGTCATTTATATTCAAATTAACTATTGTTACCACGAAGCCATGGAAGTGAAAATGGTAGATGGAAATTGAAAATCTGTGCAGAAGCTCGTCGAGTGGGAAAACATTTGAAAAACGATGCTCGTTGTTTATTCATCACGGTCTGTGGAACATAGAAGTTCGAGAAATTGTGATGAGTGAGACAAATAACGTATCGAAAATACGTGGGAAATCATTATTGAAGACTAAAACTTTTGAAAGTGATGACCCAGTATAGCCGCTGTTCTATAATGGAAACAAATAAAAAAAATATTCATCCTAAATTTCTATCAATCATTTTCCTTCATTCAGCTTATTTTTACTCAATTGCTCTTGTAAAATCCTTCATCACTTACTTCTCCACAATTTACCAAGTCATTCACCACTTATTTTTTCATTGAACTAGTAGATCTAGCTAGTCTTTCATGTAATCTTTAATTAATTATCTAGTTTAAACTGCTCTACGAAATCTTTCGTAATTCAACTTCTGTTCCTACTCTTTCTACCACCAATCAATATACGGTGCACTCTTTCTTATGATTTAAATTTTATACTCCGGAATACGATCACCATATACTAGTTAATTTTCTTATACGCGACTTAATTTCATACCGACTTTGATCATGCGAAATTTATAGTTTTCACTCCAATTATCACACACGTGGGGATAAAATATTAATTTGTATTTTCCAGGCGTAAGGCACATGTACTTTTCTTATTTCGAATCCACTTTGATCACTCAAAAATCAAGATATTTACACCAATTATCGCTCACATATGGATGAAATCAAATATTAGTTTGAATTTTCGAGGCAAAACTTGCTCGTGCCTTCCGCGAGAAAATTAATGGCGTGTAAGAGCCAAAACACGTTTTATGAGAAATCGATGCTCTTACTTCATTTCTGTAATTAATTGGCTCTGAAAAATAAAATACTTCTTCCTTCTTAATGTAAAAAGATGTAGCACGCATTGGTAATTATGAGATTGTGCAACACATATGCATCTATGAATTAGATGATGGTGATGATAAGTTACTTGCAGATTTTTGAAGGCATTCCCAGGATCCATTAAAGGGTAACCTATTTTAGCTTCCTGTGCAGAATATGCACAAAGGGGCGCAGAAGCCACTATGTTGTATATAAACACCTTTATAATTGTTTATCCATGGATACATGTGAACACACACACGCGCGCGCACACACACACATACACACACGAACGCACACACGTCTATCAATCTCAGTCTGTCTGTCTGTCTGTCTCTCTCTCTCTCTATATATATATATATACATATATATATTATATAAAATCCGTTCTGTCTGTGTGTGTGTGTCTTCCATGATCTCGGGCATCCTCCATCCGATTGCGCTCAAACGTGATATGTAGATACCGACGGTATCAGGGCGTATACAAGTTTTGAAAAAAATACAAAAAGCGATTCCAGGTGAGAATGCGATCGATAAAGCCGTGGGAACGTGCATTTGTAAAATCATTTTTCTTGGAATAGAAGAAAGTCTATCTATTTATTTTTTTGCTGGCGTCTCAAATTTAGGTTAAATCAGTGTTTCTCAAAGGGGAGGCCTATGGGATAGTCGGACAATTTATGTTGAATGATATTGTCTTCGCCATACATATGGAAAAGACAATATGGTCAAGACTGAAAAAAATTGAATAAAAGTTTGTCTGATCATGGCTGACCTGGGATCTAAAAACCATTATGAGAACCATCATTATCCCAAGAAAAATAAAATCAGTTATAATCCATTAACCTAAATCAGTATTGCATTAAGCCTTACAATGCTGTTTAGTAAAAACAAATATATATATAGCCCAGGAAAATAGTCAAGAGGATGAAGATATAGATAATTAATATTCTCTCTACCCCTTTTAGACTCAGCAAAACATCTAGGATTCAAAAGTTAGAGTTGAGATGGCTGCATCAGCACTAGACTTGAGCAACGTGAGAGGAAATGCTTTGCTGAAGCTCACGACGCACTGTCTGGTCAAGGAAATGAACTAGCGAATTTAAGATCATAAGCTAATTACCTTACCTGCTGAAGCTACAAGCCTTCAAACACAAAAATATCTCTGGTAGTTAAAGTGCAATACGTACTACATAATTAAACTGATGCAATTAAAATTTCCATCAACTGTTTACACATAATTAATACAATTTTTCTTTATTAGTATTTAACGGTTCTTGAGCATCTGGCCTTATCATATTTGCCTTAAGTTGAAACCTCCACCAAACATCTGTTACATAAATTCCATTATTGTTCCTCAATTTCCGATAACCTATCTACACAATATACTATCAGGCCATACTTATTTGCCAGTGACGGTTATGGTTGCCGTTGTTTTTCGTCACTTTCAACCTCTAGAATATCAATTTCTGAAATATCTAACATATGTGCTCTACTGATAAATATTTCCGCTACAGTAACTGGTTTACTATATCTCTGTAGAGATGTTTCTGAAACACAAAATTGCTATGTATGCATATATATATATAATATATATATATATATATATATATATATATATATATATACGAAAGGGTAGATTCTTTTCAATTAAATTTTGTAGCTATTCGCTAGTAAAACGCAATGATGATGATAATGATGATGTGAGTAGTAATAATAATAATAATAATAGCAACAACAATAACAGTTAGAATAATAATAATGAATGGGATAATGCAGTATCAGGCAGTGGCTCTCATTGCTTCTGATCTTCACTGATTGGAAGTGTTATCATGTACACGTTTTGTCTTGGAGTAAAAGATAGGTTACAACAAATATTCTGATCAATACCACAAACTTGCTTCTCAGTGGCTTGACGTTAACCAGCTTAGCATGTCCCTTAGTAGTTGACGATATATGCATCTCTGATCACAAGCAGTCGTGGGGGACTATAATAGCCATGTGTTCAGAGGAATTCATTGGGGCTTGAATAATTCACTTCTGAAAACCTAACACTATTCCTCCTTAAATAAACGCTATTCAGGGACCTTTTGAGTGGGATAGATTACTCGACCTGAAGGAAAAATCTGAACGGGTCCCGCTGTAATGTTGCACAGATATATGGTTATATTGCATGTGCCTGGTGTACTCTTATCAGACGGGTAGTCATGATGGGTATATTGGGCTTTGTATATTTGTAATCCAGTATCCAGGGTCTTTGCATTGAGAAATGCAAAAGGAATGTCTTCTAAATATTAGATATTCGGATTATAATAATTGATAAATAATTTGAGTGTATAATTTTATGATTATAAGTGTGAGTATTTTCTCCTGTCATATCTATCTATCTAATCTATCTATCTATACACAAACACACACACACACACCACACACACACACACACCACACACACACACACACGCACGCACATATGTATGTACAACGTGTTAGGTGTGGTGTACAGAAATTGAATATTGAGAAAAAACGTCATCAGAATTTTGGAAAAAAAAAACTTTTTATTTCTTCATTATCATTATTGCTTTCGTTCCTTTCTCGAACTTGTCAAAACAAAATTTGTGAATGTGTTCGTCATACGAACGAAAGCGCTGATAATAATGAAGGAATAAATAGATTTTTTTATTCAAAATTCTGACGACATTTTTCTCAATATATGTATTTATACACAGACATGACAAGTAAATAGACACCCTAATAATCGTATATATATATATTAGGGAATAAATTATTATTCCAACCTTACAGGTAAAATTCAGTATAATAATATTAGACCGAATTTCGTAATATATAATATATAATATATGTATATAACTAATTTAGAGACGAACCACCATTCCACAACTCAGTCAATTAATAATCCACTCCAAAACCATGCTGTGAGACATATACCATTCACAATACTAATCTAAAATTTTGATAATTTGACATGAGGAGTGACTGTTTTGGGAGTAAAATCATTTTTACGTTCTAATGAACTTGGCTATAGTTTGCTTATATGATTTTATATAGTCCAAATGCAGCCATGAAACGCGCGTAGTCGATGTACAAGTACTTAATTTTATAGATTATATTATTGTATTAACTTTTATTGTTCAATTTATACTTTATTTGATTTTAGATTAATATTTTTATAATGAATGTTTCTTTATATGTTATTCGTTGTGATTTTAAAAGTGCTTTCTCTTATATATTATATGACTGTAATAATCTTACTGTTCAATATTATATATTATTACAATTTTAGATTAGTATTGTGTATGGTATATGTCTCACAGCATGGTATTGGAGTGGGTTATTCATTGACTGAGTTGTGGAATGGTGTATATATATATATATGTATGTATATATATATATTATATATATATATATATATATATATATATTATATATATATATATATATATATTATATATATATATATAATATATATATATATATATATATATATATATATATATACAAAATAAGAAAATGGAGAAATACATCTAAATCAATTAACTACCAGATAATATCCAATCACATACTTTATTAAACCACTACATATGAACATCAAGGTCAAACATAATAATGTAGAACAAAACAGTGTACATGAAGGAGTAATATGATACAATAAGTACAATATGTATAAGAGAATATAAATAAATATAAATATAAACCATATCTTACAGCTGTTTCGGCCATGCAGATATGGGTGTCTCATTTTGCTCATATTAGCCATGTGTGATAGGTCAATATATAGTTATAAATGAAACACTTACAAAAATATCCAAAGGCCTCTTCGGAGATTATGAAATACAAACTAAATCAAATATACACCCATACAAGTGTGGGTACATACCCATAATATATCATATACACATACATATGAGTGCATATACTCATACTCCTATACATATATACATACATATATATAATAATATAAATCAATAAGCATACATATGTTCTATATTCAATGTTACAGTTTTTCAACTTTATATTATGATATTACAATGTAGAAAACATACACATATTAATACTCAAATTCAGATATTCAAAGTCAAGTTATATTAATATCAATTAATATAATGTACTCTTGACTTTGTATATCTGCATTTGAGTATTAATATGTGTATGTTTTCTACATTGTAATATCATAATATTAAGTTGAAAAACTGTAACATTTAATATGGAACATATGTATGTTTATTGATTTATATTATTATGTATATGTATGTATATGTGTATAGGAGTATGAGTATATGCACTCATATGTATGTGTATATGATATATTATGGTATGTACCCACAGTTGTATGGGTGTATATTTAATTTAGTTTGTATTTCATAATCTCCGAAGAGGCCTTGGGATATTTTTGTAAGTGTCTCATTTATAACTACATTATGGACCTATCACATATGGCTAATATGAGCAAAATGAGACACCCATATCTGCATGGCCGAAACAGCTCTAAGATGTAGCTTATATTTATATCTATATTTATTTATATTCTCTTATACATATTGTACTTATTGTATCATATTACTCCTTCATGTACACTGTTTTGTTCTATATTATTATATATGATTGGTGCCAAACAAACAAGAGACGACTACTCTCTGCTTCTCTCTCTCGCTCGCTCGCTCTCACGTACGCACATACTTTATACATACATGCATTTGCGAAAGCATGAGAATATTTTACACATATATAGACTCCTAAATACACAGACACATGCGCGCGCACGCATACACATGCACACACACACACACACACTCAAACACACACATAGGTGCTGCCTTATTCAAAGACGTCTCATTTCTGAAAAGGAAAGAGTAATTTCTTCATACTGCTCAATAACATTTTATTTTAAGAAATATATTGTTTACAGTTCAACTTACAACATATGAGGCAATACAATTCCGATATCGAAACACTTTGAGTTGCTGCAAAATTCGTTCTGGCATTCAAGACATTTTAATAACAGCAGGTGGAAAAGTGGCAGTTGATACAACTGGTGGTAGTTGATGCAACTACCAAGTAGACAGAAAGATATATACTTATGCACACACACACATATATGTATACAAGCATGTATATCTCGCTATCTATTTCTCTTCTCTCTCTTACTCTCTTTCTCTCGCTGTCTCTCTCGCTATATATATATATATATTTGTATATATATATGTGTGTATAAATATATATATACATATAAATGTATATATATGTGTATACATATATATATATATACATATATACATTTATATATATATATATATATATGCATACATATATATATTTGTATATTTGTGTGTCTGTATATATGTATATATATGTATATATATATATATATATATATATATATATATATATATATATATATATATATTTGTATACGTATGTATTTTTATACAATCCTGCATGCATATATGTTATGATATATTATATAAATTGACTAGTTTTCCACTATGTCCATTATTCATATTATGAGAAGACATCCGGCCGGAGGTCTTCAGATGGTATTTCAAATAAGAAACAGCTTCAAGAGAAAACGTTGTAAAAGAATAGTTTATCCTTTGAAATGCCATCTAAAAAACGCCAACGAGCTCCAATCTTTGAAAAATGGTTAGATGGAACAATGGTAAGTAGCAAACATAAGAGGGAAAAGATAATAAATTATGCATGAATGTACGTGTATGTGTGTGTACGTATGTATATATATATGTATGTATATATATATATATATATATATATATATATATATATATTATATATATATTATATATATATATATAATATATATATATATATATATGTGTGTGTGTGTGTGTGCGTATGTATGTATTTACGTATGTATGTACGCAATTTGTTATCACGCAATTACAGTTTCGATACGAATATGTTGTATCTTGTGCCTAAGCACCGTGTAACAAAGCAACGTCCTTTTGAATAAATTAGATTTGACGGAAACTATTTGAAAACCTGTCGGATAGAATGTATGATCCTTTAATCGATAGATCATCAACCCCTAGCCTGTGGGTGTTATTTTTCACAGTTAGTTGAATGAATTTAGCAATAGTGAGTATGTAAGGTTCATTCATCCTGTTGTCTAATACGTTCGATTCTGATGCTTTATATATACATATGTATTTGCGTATGTTCACACACACATACAAATATATATCTCTCTCTATATAAACGGCAGTTTGTCTGTGCGTGTTTCTGTGTGTCTGTTTTCTCGTACCCTCACTCTGACCACGGCTTTCAACTGATTCTCATGAAACTTGACACACACATAGCACAATGTCATAATTCAAAACTAACGCAGCGAAAATTTTGAAAAGTTCCTCCAGTTCTGAAAAAAATCGATAAATTCGACATGGAGTCGAGAATCAGAAACCCAAACCACAGACCGTCTAGGGGACGCAACTCCACCTTTTTTAACTCTCAAAAAAAATTTACCATAATTTTTTTTCCATTTTTTTGCTATTTTTTGGCTATAACTCTCTAAAATGCTTTATAGTTATTTCCCTTACAAACCTGAGCAACGCCGGGCGATACTGCTAGTATATATATATATATATATATATATATATATATTGGTCAGTGTCTTTGATCAATAGGGTATATTGAGAGTGTTATAAAATAAATGATACATGGTACTCCAGGAATCTATCTATCAATCTATCTATCTATCTATCTATCTATCTATCTATCTATCTATCTATCTATCTATCTATCTATCTATCTATCTATCTTTAAATAAGTCTATCCGACGGTTATGTATTAACTTTACCGTTTATTTACAATACCACTCCTTTCATGATGAATATGGAGATATACGACAAGTCAAGATGAAAGAGACATATAGGAGAACTAAATCACGTATGAAAAACTACATTGTTGATGTTAGATGACTGAATTTAACAATAGTAAGTATGTAAGGTTCATTCACCCTGTTGCCTAGTTCGTTCGATTCTGATCCTTTATATATAATACTATGTAATTACCAACGCGGTAGTTCACCTCTTAATCAAGGAATAAGCTATCGGAATCTTCTGCAGTCACAAAATTGACTTCTCCTGCCCTCGTTGTCCGTATCCGAAATTTTAGCAATATATTTCTCAATAGAAATATGAATGGTTGGTACACAGTGCTGGTTTCATCTCTATATTGTACATCCGGGAAGGCGGCGAGCTGGCAGAAACGTTAGCACGCCGGGCGAAATGCGTAGCCGTATTTCGTCTGCCGTTACGTTCTGAGTTCAAATTCCGCCGAACTCGACTTTGCCTTTCATCCTTTCGGGGTCGATAAATTAACTACCAGTTACGCACTGGGGTCGATATAATCGAGTTTATCCGTTTGCCTGTCCTTGTTTGTTCTCTCTGTGTTTAGCCGCTTGTGGGTAGTAAAGAAATAGATATTTCGTCTGCCGCTACGTTCTGAGGTCAAATTGGGCCGAGGTCGACTTTGCCTTTGCCATCCTTTCGGTGTCGATAAATTAAGTACCGCTTACGCACTGGAGTCGATGTAATCGACTCAATTCCTTTGTCTGTCGTTGATTGTTCCCTCTATGTTTAGCCCCTTGTGGACAATAAAGAAGTAAGAAACGTTAGCACGCCGAGCGAAATGCTTATCGATATTTCGTCTGTCTTTACGTTCTGAGTTCAAATTCTGCCGAGGTCGACTTTGCCTTTCATCCTTTCGGTGTCGATAAATTAAGTACCAATTGCGTACTGGGGTCGATCTAATCGACTGGCTCCCCCCCCACAAACTTCGGGCATTGTGCCTAGAGTAGAAAACAATATTGTACATTCGGCCAACAAATCGTACTCGTGCATCTGTGAGAGACCAGGCGAACACGTTTCTTCTGAGACATGCTAAAAGCAGATTTGTAGCCGTGAATAATTTCAGCCCCAGCTCTGTATATATGTATATATGATCTCGTGTGACGACGAAAGGCAAGTATTTGAAATTGAAGACCTTTCGAGCTCGCTACCCGAAAGCCCGCGAAATATATCACAGGGAGCTTTTGGG
Organism: Octopus sinensis; assembly: GCF_006345805.1. Taxonomy (NCBI): domain Eukaryota; kingdom Metazoa; phylum Mollusca; class Cephalopoda; order Octopoda; family Octopodidae; genus Octopus; species Octopus sinensis. The sequence continues at coordinate 147,082,518 of NC_042999.1, forward strand.
ATATATATTTTTTTTCTCTCTAGTTTCAGCTCAGAACTGCGGTCATGCTGATGCACCGCCGTTTTGCTACACTGTTATTACTAAGAGCCTCCTCTAATATGTAGCACTTGGTGAAGAATGGAGTTTGATATAGCTACCCTCATTTGCACCTCTTGCTGTGAAGTATATATATATATATATATATATATATATATGAAAAGAGATACTAATGTTGGGAAGGGGTTGCAGCTCTTTCTAGAATCACTTTTGGGAAAGTGAGTTAAAACATCTACGAACAATCATGGAAAATAAACGAAGTATAGATCCTTTTACACAACGGCATCAAAATATAATGTATTTAATGCATTTAAATTCATCCATTTTTCGATAATATGAATTCAGTTCTATGAATTGATTCTTCTAATTTGAAATTCTCTTCTTAAACTACTACAACGAACGCATATTACTATTGTAAGGTATATAACTTTGATAAAGTCACTGGTTTAAGTCAATAATGTGACGTAAATACTTACAGACGATACATTTAAACTCTTTCGCTGACACTACGCAATTCTCATGCATAATCCAGTCAGATATGGTGGAAAATATATAAATGTTGTTCAAAAGGAATTTCTATAGTTAGCATGTTCTTATTTATGTTGTTGTCCGGAATTCTTCATGATAACAGCAGCATTGCAGCAAATTATACGGTTGCTAAGATTTCCACAACAAAACTTCGTTATCTAATATAGCTAACTAACTAACCCACGACGAGTGCTGCTGCTTTTGCTTCAGATTTTTCTCTTGATTAAATGTCCGAGTATTATCTTTGCACCGCAGAAACTAATGAAGTGATAAAGTCCAAACCTTTATATCCATGATAAGCAAAACATCAATAAATATAAAAGAACAGAAACACACATGCTAGCACGCACGCACACACACACATACACACACATACACACACACACAAACGCACACACAAACAAACGCACACACATACAAACACACACACGCATACATACACGTAAATGCAATGATATATAAATGCAGTGATGAGGAAACGAAACGGGAATATAATGAACTTACGAACTGAAATAAATATCTAATTATATACGTGAGTGAGTGTGAGTGTGTATGTGATCGTGTGTGAGAATACGTGTGTGCGTGCGGGCGTGTGTGTGTATGTGTGTGTATTTATACACATACACTTAATACACATGCAAGTATGCTAAATATAAGAGTGTGATAGTTTAGAGCTGGAAACATGGGTATATATAACTTTATCCCTTTTCTTTCACTTGTTTCAACCATCTGACTGTGGCCATGGTGGGCCAGCGCCCTGAGGAGTTTTATGCAAACAAATCGACCCCACTTCTCACCATTTTGACTCTGATATATATATATATATCAGAGATAGAGAGAAAGAAATAGCTAGAGAGTGACAGAGAGAGCGAGAGTGACACAGACACACACACACAGATGGGGTTCTTTTAGCTTCCGTCTACCAAATCCACACACAAGACTTCCCAGTTTCAAAATTTAATACAACCTACAGACATTATTTTATCGTTTTGTCAACACCTGTTTTCAAACTGACGTCCGGTCTGGTCCAGGCACTGCTGAAAACGTGAAACAATGGAATCACAAACTTCACGAACCAATTTCATTGGTATTTGTGTGCATTCTCGTTCAATGGTTGCTCTCACATTAGCGGCTGTTGGAGGTTTCATAGCGTAGAGAATTTGTCGTTTAGATATCCAGTTAAGAAACAGTCAAGTGGTGTGCGGTCTGGTGAGCACGAAGTGTATTCAACGAAACCCCTTCGTCCAATTCACCTGTTTGACAAGATCCCATCGAGGAAGGATCTAATGTCGTGATGGTAGTGTTGTGGTATCCCAACTTGCTGAAAATAAAACTCCTCATCTTCAAAGTTTTCTCTTGACAGACTGTTGCAGGAAGTTCAAGTAAACGGGATCAGCCACAGAAGCGTGAAAAAAGAATGGTCCAATTAATTCTTTTGGTGATAAGCTACACCACATTGTATCACCTGGGAAGTTAACATGGTATTTTATCATAACATGCGGATTCCCAGGTCCCCAGAAGGTGCAATTGTGGCAGTTAATTGAACCATTTAATTTGAATGCGGTCTCATCACTCCACACAATCTTTGTTGGAAAGTGTGCTTCTTCTACACATCGTACCAAGTACCACTTGCAATACAGCACTCTTCGGTCTGGATATTCATCATTAATAGCATGGACTAATCTTGGAATGTAACTTTTCCATTGACAACATTTGAAAATGCGCTGGACAGACTATTTTAAACTACCTACCTCAACACTCGCTCGTCGCACAGATTTTTTTTGACTTTGGTGATGCATTTCCAGCTCTCCTTCCTGCTTTGTGGAATTGTTGATGTTCGTGTTCTCCCGGAACGCTTCTCGTGGACATTCTGAACACTTCCATCGGCTTCAAACTTACCTCTAATTCGAGTGATGGTAAGTCGCGTTGGTTGATCTTTTTGAAATTCCCTCCTAAACCGTCTTTGCATTTCAACTGCGTTCTCACACTTGTAGTTGCTTTTTAGAATGAATTTCCTTTGTTCAAAGCTTAGTCTGCCATCATTAATTCCTATGGGTTTAATCTGGAAAGAAAAAACATCAATTGAGTTAGCTACTAAAGTGTGTGTGAATATATGTGTATGCATATATATGTGTATGCATATATATATATATATATATATATTATATATATATATATATACATATGTGTGTGCATGTGTGTGTATGTATATATATATACATATGTGTGTGCATGTGTGTGTATGTATATATATATATATACAGCGGGCTACTTTCAGTTTCCATCCACAAAATCTACTCACAAGGTATTGGTCAGCTCGAGGCTACAGTGGGACTGAACTCGGAGGCATTGGTTCGGAAGCAACCTTGTTACGACAAAGCCACGATTCCATCTCTATGTATATGCATACATACATGCATACGTGTGTTTATGTGTGTATACACATGCATATTAGAAAGTATATAGGTGCACATGATATTTCCATGCCTCCAATATTTGTGAGATTGATGACTTTAATGCTCTGTTTACACTGTTGTTGATGTTGATCTGCAAGGTAACATGAGTAGGGAGGATAAACCTGCATAATGGGGATGATCCAATAGCTATACAGTTTTGTGTCGTGAAAGAGTGTGTGGTTACACTAAATTTACGGAGAGGTGGGTGGATGTGTGAGACAGAGGTGCCTGTTTCTTGGAGCTATGTAACCAAACAACTCTGTGGAATAGACTCCATTATACTACCGACACAAGACACAGAGATTGGTGAGAGCACCGTTGTGAGTCTGATGTTGGAGATTATCAGTTAGTGAAGATGTGTGAATCAGCTGAATGTCTCATCTCCACAGCTGGTATTGGATTTCCCTAAAGTGGAAACAATACTCTATTGTAGTCCTCTCTTGAGCTTTGTAGAATGTCAGCATGTTGGGCGTTGAAATATCATCTGGCTCTAAAGAGATATGCTATGTTAAACATATGCAGTCACCAAAAGAAATTCTTCAGTATTTGGAGTAACTATAATGGCTCTTGTTAAGTGTCTCTCTCTCGTTTAGATGCGATGTGGTGCAGTGATTCATTTTACTAGATGAGTTACGCATGAGAAATTTTAGCTAAGTGCCTATGTTGGCATGGCTTCACTAAATTAGATACTCTCAAGAT
>NC_042999.1:147093736-147121236 GCF_006345805.1 Octopus sinensis
ACAAAACCTACTTCATGTTCAAAACATAAAATTTAAGTTTCCCACTTTACACTTATGTATGTAAACACATGTTCTCGTGCATCCGCGCACATGCACACACTCCTCCATAATCAAATCTATTTTACACAAACTAGCTATCTATGCACACACGTACACACAAATGCATATTTTCATAATCAAGTTTACTAGAATTCTAAAGGCAGCGAGCTGGCAGAAACGTTAGCACGCCGGGCGAAATGCTTAGCAGTATTTTGTCTGCCGTTACGTCCTGAGTACAAACTCCGCCGAGGTCGACTTTGCCTTTCATCATTTTGTGGTCGATTAAATAAGTACCAGTTATTCACTGGGGTCGATATAGTCGACTTAATCCGTTTGTCTGACCTTGTTTGCCCCCTCTGTGTGTAGCCCCTTGTGGGCAGTAAAGAAATAGGTATTTCGTCTGCCGCTACATTCTGAGTTCAAATTCCACCGAGGTCGACTTTGCCTTTCATCCTTACGAGGTCGATAAATTAAGTTCCAGTTATGCACTGGTGTCGATGTAATCCACTTAATTCCTTTGTCTGTCCTTGTTTGTGCCCCTTTATGTTTAGCCCCTTGTGGGCAAAAAAGAAATAAGTTTACTACGATTCCAAATGTCGTCTCCATTATTGCAACTAGTCATAAAAAAATGCCAGTTGGAATCTCTGTAGATTAATGCCATTACTAAATATTACATCGTTATTTCCAACTTTGAGTTTAAAATACTATTTTAATATACACACAAACATGAAAATATGTATGCAAGTATATACATATATAGTTTTGTATGGGTGTTAGAGTGTGCGAGTGTGTGTGTATGCGTGTATAGCAGTAGACAAAGATAGATTAATAGTTAAATAAATAAACATTTAACTAGATAGAAACATCAATAGATGTATAGATAGCACGAGCCTGCATCAATTTTATCGTTGTAATATGTTGGACGATTTCTTTTTTTTTTAGATAATTGTGTTCGAACTCCAAAAATCAACTACAATATTTATAGGCTTTCAAAGTCACATCTTCGGGATAAACTTTACGCTATCTTGTGTTACCGAATTTTGATACAACGCAGAGTCAATATGGCTACAAAAGTCATTATCATTAAATAGTAAAACGAAATTGAAATATTTTTAAAAACCGAGATTTTGGATGATCTAATCGCAGTCAGTGTTGGATCTTCCGCAATGTTGATAACGACAACTGTGTGAAATAAAATCCAAAATGGAATATATTCTCCTTCAGTTAAACATGTTAGATATGGAGAAAAAAATGCAGCAGAATATGAACACGTTTGCCAAAAAGTCAACAACCATAAAATAACAATAATAATAATGATGATGATGATGATGCTGATGCGGATGATGTTAATGATAATAGTCATCATAATAATAAGAATAATTATCATCATTATACACACCACTATTAATTTCATATTGTATTGACTCATTTTTATCTGGTCTGCCACTGCAATGATACATTTAGTGCAGTTTTACAGTTTATTAAACATAGCAATTTATTAAGCATAGAAGCATTATTTCCTGATTTTCTTTAATTCATGCATTATTTATAGACATTTTATATGACCATATGCTATTTAGTGTAAACTTTTAATGCTTGTTAACATTTAATGTTGGTTTTATGCAAAAAGTTTCAAATTTACTCGAGGAAAAATCTCTGAGAAATGTGATTCATTATAGAAAATGCATAAATGCATACATACACGTAAACCCGATAATGTAGCGACACTCATTCACTCGGACTTAAAGCCGCACTCCAGCACAAACATACACACACACACACACACACAGACACACGAATTGATAATAAAGGAGACATACATCCAGATTTATTCTGCTGTCAATCACGTGTTTCATTTCTGCACTTACACATGTTTCTGCTGCAATTTTGTGCATACTACAAAATTTTACATCACGGTGAGCATTCTGATGTTAACTGCCGCTACTTCAGGGTGCTATGTACAGCGTTTCAGATCCCGTCTGAAGTAAATAAAAGTCCAAGCAATATATTTTTATTGAACATGTATTTAGTTTCGATGAATACGTTACATGCTAGGATTGTATATCCCTGTCAACCTAATTTAGAAATTTACCTAGGGTGTCCCCGAAAAATGTATACACACTTTAGCAGCTGATAACTCAATTGATGTTTTTTTTTCTTTCCAGATAAAACCCATTGGAATTAATGATGACAGTCACACTAAGCTTTGAACAAAATAAATTCATCGTAGCGTTGAAGTTGGAATATATATATATGTATGTATGTATTATTATTGGCATCCTTTCTGTCTCGGGAGACAATGGAGTTGCGCATGAAGGAGTCTAGTCCGGCTTTTATATTTCATGTCCTGATACATTTCCTGCTGTGGCTGTGTACTAAATGTATCAGGGCATATATATATATGTATGTATGTATGTATGTATATATGTAAGTATGTATGTATGTATGTATGTATGTATGTATGTATGTATGTATGTATGTATGTATGTATGCATGTATGTATGTATGTATGTATGTATGTATGTATGTATGTATGTATGTATGTATGTATGTATGTATGTATGTATGTATGTATGTATGTATGCATGTATGTATGTATGTATGTATGTATGTATGTATGTATGTATGTATGTGTGTGTAGAAAAGAAGAGAAATGGAGCAATAATTAACAACGAGAAGTTGATCATTGTTATAGGATAGATTACCGACTCACATTACACGTTATAATTGTTATTGATTCTTATTTATGTACACTTCAACTCTTTTTATTATTCATTTACATGGCCCATATGTATACACTATGTCGTACAAACTTTAAATGGCATCCTTAGTTTTTAGCAAGGGCCTGTCAAATAATCATTGTCCCCACTCAATGGAGGAAACTACAAACACGTGGAACACAACAAGTCACTAAAATTTTAGCTTAAAGACTTAACGAACATTTTCCCTTTTACTTTCCCTTTTCAATTCATTACCCTCTAAAATCATTCTGCAGTGTTTGTTAAATGTAAAGAAGTAAATTTACACTGATTTCATAAAAAGAAACAGCTGTAAATGGCTCCGAACAACAATTAAATAATGACTTTTTAATACAAATGATCAACTTCTCATTGCTAATTATTGCTTCACTTCTCTTCTTTTCAATATATATTAAACCACGGTTTTACCTTTAAATTATCTACTACTGTATACCTTATAGCTAGGGCTATACATAGTAAGGTAATACACCAGGAGTGTCTACGGATACATCTATCCCGTAGATGGGTGCATAACCTGTAGCTTATATTTTGCTTAATAATAATAATAATAATAATAATAATAATAATAATAATAATAATAATAATAATAATAATGTATATATATATACGTATATATATATATGTATATATATATAAATAAATAAATATATATGTGTGTGTATATGTATATATGTATGTATGTATGGTAGATGAAAAACACAAGATGGGATATACGAGAATTTATAATTAATCACGTCAATTGTTTCGACACCGGCGGTGTAGATGTGTCTCATCAGGTGATAAATAAAAACAACTCATTAATACAACACATCCGCATATATATATTTATAAAGCAAATAAGTAACATGGACGTCCGGGTAGCAGTGCATTACCTGACACCTGAACATCCTTGTTACTTATATGCTTTCTATTCATCTAACGTCAAGCTATGCGGAAATTACCGGACCGATCTGGTGCCTCAACTGAAGTACATAATTTAACTGAATCTTAATTATTTCTTGTACGTGTGTGTCTGTGTGTGTCTGTGTGTGTCTGTATGTGTCTGTGTGTGTCTGTGTGTGTCTGTGTGTGTGTGTGTGTGCAAACATTAGGGAATGGAGTAAATAAACTTTTGGGAAATAGATCTAAATGCAGTTCGAAGGAATCCCCATCGTGGTAACACGGGATTTCCTAACGACAATGCATACTTCATATAGTCATTATATCATTGGCTTGAAGAGTAGCTTGAGGGCAAACCTGTCATTGGGATAATGTACTACTTCCGACGGTTTGCTCGCTATGAAACCTATATAGCTTGAATTTTATCCCTTCCATTCCCTCTTTTTTTAATGTTTATTAGCATATACAACACCCCTATTGCTAACCGTGAACTGTAAACTTAAATTTGTTAAGCTTATAGTACTTCGATACGAGAAGAATTCATAAAAGTCTGCACCAATAGGCCACTATTGTTCCTGAAAATTTTACGTATGTCTTCTATGGATTGTTTGTAGCCACTAACTTCTTGTATGTTGATCAGTTGAGCTTACCTTTACACACATCACACACACACACACACACACACACACACACACGTGCATTTCGCCTGAAGATCGTAGTGTCGTGAAATTCGAACTTCATATGAAACTCTAGCTGTGGGGTAAGTAGCTTGCTTACCAACCACATAGTTGAGAGTTCAGTCCCACTGCGTAGCAACTTGAGTGTCTCTGGCCGACTACAGCCGAGTGTGTGGGTTCCGTAGATGGAAACTGGAAGAAGCCCGTCGTATATATATATATATATATATATATATATATATATATATATATATATATATATATATGTGTGTGGTGTGTGTGTGTGTGTGTGTGTGTGTGTGTGTGTGTGTGTGTATGTGTGTGTATGTGTATGTTAGTGGTAGAAAATGTGGTGCCACATGTTAATGAAGCAACAATGCTTATGGCTTGCGGCATCAGAGACAAAGTCTTTATACCCAGGATACCTCTTACTCCACCAGATAAGCAATGCCTTTGTCCCTTGCGTCGAGTTCAGTTCCCTCTTCGTCTTTGCTTCGCCATGTCCATCAACAAGTCCCAAGGACAAACACTAACAACAACAGGCCTCTTTTTAAGCCAACCATGCTTCTCCCACGGTCAGTTATACGTCGGATGTTCAAAAGTCGGAAAATCTGTGTTCGCCCTGAAAGCCAAAACGAAAAATATCGTCTACCGTGAGGTGCTGTAGGCCGTCCAACATGCCGCAGCTTCCTTGCCGAACAGGTTTTTGGTGAGTGAGTACTATTGTTGCTATTCTTTCAAAGTTTCCTGTTTATAGGACTTTTCTTTTTTATTTTGTCCGCTACAGCTTCTCCCTTGCAGATGGCTTGAGTTTTGGCATTTCTGCACCCAGCGCTTTTCATGTGTCCGAAAAAGGACGTTTATACCTGTGAATGGTTAACAACCATTTTCAGGGCTATTGTGAGAACGATAACACGACCCTTTTCAGGGCTACTTTATATTCAGTTGTTGCACCTCATGAGATACTCTTGTCGATTCTCCAGGGGTTTTCACCCCGTTGTTACTACTTTATTGATGGTCTATGGGAAAATCACTTCTTCTTCAATCCCAATGTTTGTGACTTAGCGCAAACAATATTCGAAGAGCTGTACAAAAAAAAAAAAATGCTAGAAAACATTAAAGACCAATGCCGAGTATTTAATACTCGACCAAAGCCGGGTACTCCTGCTGTTATATATATATATATATATATATATACATGCAGGTATATTGTTATACTTGTTCTTTTTTAAATAAATAGACATAATATAATTATCTAAAAGTTGATGAATACCACCTCATGATCCCTTCCATTTTCTTATTGCTGTATATATATATATATATATACATAAACGTACAAGTATACATATACAAGTGAATACATATGTTTTTGAGTGAATACGTGTGTGCGTTTGTGCGTGTGTCTGCGTAAGTGTTTGTGTGCGTGCTTGTGTTTGTGCGTGAGTGCATATGTGTGCGTGTGCGCGCGTGCGTTTCAGCTGAAAAGCGTAGCGTCCTGATATTCGAACCACATACGAAACTCTGTTTCAGTTTCTATAATAAAGGATGTATTAATCAATTTTCTCTCTATAAACATACACAGGCATATGTGTATTTGCATATATAGACAGACAGATACGCTCGTACACAAGCACACACACACCACACACACACACATATACATATATATTAATATATATATATATTATATATATATATATATATTATATATATATATATATATATATATAGAGAGAGAGAGAGAGAGAGAGAGAGAGAGATAGAGAGATAGATAGATAGATAGATAGATAGATAGATAGATAAATAAATAAATAGATAGATAGATAGATAGATAGATAGATAGATAGATAGATAGATAGATAGATAGATAGATAGATAGATAGATAGATGTATTAAGGCAACGTACGTAATTAAAACAAGGCAATAAAGTCACTATGAGTTATGTCTTGCTTACTCATGATTTTACACTTTTATACAGCTCATAATAACAAGTCTTGGCATCACAATGAGTCTTTTAAATATTAACAATGGAAAGGAAAATGTCTCGACCGATAATCGAAAGTAGTCATGATTGTTACACCCAATACCAAATATTATTGTTTAGACTACATATATGAACCTATCAGACCAATAAAATCCAGCTTAATGATAACTCCACTCATTGAAGGCGACAAATATACTGCCAGTTTAATTGGTAGAAATAGAAGTAAAATGCTCTTATTTCGTTAAAATGTAGGAATGTACATGATTAAAATAATAATCGAGAGAATATGGGAGATAGAAGACGAGTTTGTTACGGCTGGATATGTGAAACACAGCGAAATAGTTCAAGACACAAAGACAAGCAGTACACAAAAGAGAATAATATAAAGTATAACCTTGAATAAGAAGCTTTTAAAGTCTTTACAATCGAAGCAAATTATCAGAAATAGTAACTTCAGAGGGAAGTCATTAATCAAGACTTCACATACTTGTACCATAAATCATAAGCTAGAGGAGGAGTAGCAGCAAAAATAACAATAACCCTGGTGTAACCATTTTGACCTGCACAGAATCATTCATCGAAACGTGGATATCAATCAAAAGAGTGACACAAAACATTATAGGCATTCAGGAAAATGCAACCGAAGAAAACATTAACAATGTAGACATATATATAGCATATACAACCTTATCAACTGTTCCAGTAGGTTACACACGCAGCCAAAAATATTCTAAGGCCCATAAATTTCGGAAGACGTAAATGAACACAATGCATCCTGATCGCAAACTGTGAAGAAAATGCAAAGGGTCTCAAGTACTAAAGTCATTGTTTTTAGTATGTAAATACTAAAAAAAAAAAAAATCCCATCAAATATCACAACCACAAACTTTACCGAGCTAGCGGCATGCCTCTTTTCTAGACATCACCCGCTCAACAAAGATAGTTTCTATAGTTACTTAGCATACATTTCTCAAATGTTGGTGATCATCAACCTATCAGTATTACAATATATGCACATGAATAAAGAAAGGAAAACAATAATGGAAACATCCAACTGAGCCTAGACAAACCGATTCTAGCACGAAGCAGAATGGAAGTTTGTAGAATTCTATAAAACTACATACAATCACCTACATAGACGTTGGAGTTCAGGCATGCAACAAAATAGATGTTGACACACAGAAAAATATTCTATAAATCAATATCAAAATACAACCCGATTTACACAACAGAAATAGCTAACTTGATAAAAAAACAAAACAGTACTAAGGAAAATTTTCAAACAATAGAACACCACACACGTAATAAAAACAAGACTGAGCTCCAAAGAACTAAACAAAGAACAACAAAGAACAACAAAAAGCTGTTTAGAAATTGTGTCCAACATGAATCACAAAACAAGCAGCAAAACGTTATCGAAAGTAATTAGCATACCATGTAACGTGAACATCTGATACAAGTTTCATAAGGATTCACTATCAAAAGATTTCTGAACTTCTCAAATTAAGTCATATTCAAAGAAACATTGTACTTGTGGGGTGTGTTGCATTGTTGTTTAGCCACCAGCTGTTGATATTCCCACAATGCAGCATCATCGGCAGAATGAAGTGAAGGAAAGAAAATTGAATTATAGTATTCTTCTCGATAAACATTTCGTGCTAATTAGCGATTTGGAACAGGTATTATTTTAGAAAATTTTTAACAATGGCCACACGCCTCATATCAAACCAGAGCAAATAAATTCCTTTATCGAATATTCAAATATCCTTCTAAATTAAACCAACAAAACCTGCAGAAGAAATATAATGAATATTAAAGACGTTTCTAGTATAGATATATTTTTTATAAAAAATTATAACGATCTCTATCCAGTATTTCCGCTACGATTGACAAGGGACGCGAAATAAAATACCCGAACTTGAATCAACTCCGAACTTAACAAAATACTATAAATTCATTGAAAAAGTACAAAATCATTAAAATTCATGAGGATTTGTGGGAAAAGTCACAACTGAAAACGATCCCATACAAACAACCGGGATAGCATTAAGCAACACAATGCCATGTACATTAGAAAAATATTCCTAAATACTCATTCCATATATTTCCAACCAATAAATTTCTCTACGAACTTACAAAACAGAAATGTAACACATAACCTCTACCCTTCTCGCAACAATTACACAGAAGTATAAGGTGAAATTTGATAGGGAAAGATACATCGCTGTGGACCATCACAACGATAATGACCACCTGGAAATGTCTCAGGTCTATTAGCATCTAACTAACCGTTCATATATAAAATACTCAAAACTCCTAAAGGAAATGCTCGCTCGCGCACACGCGCGCTTACACATATATATATATATACACACACACACGCAAAAACATGCACACACGCACGCAAGTACCAGTACATAATTGGACGAAGTTTTATAACCTGACAATTTTTGAACGGGAAACAGATTTGTGTAACGGGTCTGATTGGTGGTGATACGTGACCTGCGCTTACAAAACAAACAACAATAATGAGTGCTGCAATAAGCACAAGCTCACAAGAATTTTTGAGGAAATGAACAAGATAAATACTGGATTCAACGTAATCACCAATGCTGCAAGCATTTTGATTATGTGCTCTGATTGTAACCACTATTCCTTCTACTCTTTTACTTGTTTCAGTCATTTGACTGCAGGCATGCTGAAGCACCGTCTTTAGTGGAACAAATCGAACACATAACTTATTCCTTGTAAGCCCAGTCCTTATTCTATCGGACTCTTTCGCCGAACCGCTAAGTTACGGAGATGTAAGCGCACCAACATCGGTTGTCAAGAGATGGTGAGGGACAAAGACAGACATACACACACACAGATACAAACATATATATATATATTATATATATATAATATATATATATATATATATATATACGGCAGGGTTCTTTCAGTTTCCATCTACCAAATCCACACACAAGGTTTTAGGCAGCCCGAAGCTATAGTTGAAGACACTTGCCATGCTGTGGGACCGAACCCGCAAACCTGTGCTTGGAAAGCGAGCTTCTTACCACACAGTGACGACTGTACCTATTATTATTACTATTATTATTATTATTATTATTATTATTATTATTATTATTATTATTATTATTATCATCATCATCATCATCATCATCATCATCATCATTGCCTTTGCACAGCTTCTAACGCTGGAGATGTACTACGATGTCAGCAGTTAACCATCATTGAACTAAGGTAACACCTCTTTTTGTGCAAGCACCTTCCGGAATATTCGAGCGGTTCCAACCCCTACTGTTTTCTGCAAGTGCTCCACCCTTATTGCAGCCCCTATTTGTTCCATGTATTTCTCAAGATTTTTACTCACTGTTCCCAGGGCTCCGACAATTATTGGTACTACTACCAAATTTTTCATCGATCATAACTGCTTAACTTCCAAAGCTAAACTGTCATATCTCCCAAATTTTCTTTCTTCCTTATCTCATGCCTTGTTGTCAGCTGGGCATGCTATATCTATGATCCAGAATAGTCTGTTTTCTTTCTCAATTAAGATTATCTCCGGCTTCCTATTCTCTATCTCATGGTCGCACGGAATCACAAAATTCCATAGGATCTTTGCATTTCTATTTTCGATGATGCCTTCAGGTTTGTGGTCCTACCAATCTTTTGCCCTGTCAAGTCCATACTTCTTGTAGGGTGCCCAATGGACAAGCCTGGCTATATCATCGTGGCGTCTCTTATATTCCTTCTGGGCTAGTGGCGTACATTGGCTGGTAATATGCCACACGGTTTCACCGTTTTGTCCACAGATTCTGCACTTATCATTTTCTGTTGTGTTGTCTATTCTGTATTTTATGTAATTTGTTCTTAGTTCTTGTTCTTGGGCAGCACAGACTAGAGCATCCATTTCCGGTTTTAAATCCCTTTTAGACATGCACAGCCATCTTTTTTCTCTGTCTGTCTTATCTTCAGCATCCCTATAAAATTGACCATGCATTCTTTTCTTTACCCACCTATTTTCAGTTTCATTCGTTTTCAGTTTTTTGTATAGTGCTTTATCATTGCAATATTTCATCCTACACAAGCCTGACCTTCCTACTTCTAATAATTGCAGTTCTGTGGCATTTTTTACATACCATGCTATGTTGTTTTCTTCTACTCTAATAAGTCCTCTCTCCCCTCTTCTTGGTACATATAGTCTGTGTCACTTTTTGGGTGGAGTGATCCATATGTTATTGCTCTAGCATGATCACATAGTCCCTTTTTTCTCCAATGATCATACATACGTTGTCGTTAACCGCTAATTTGAGCACCATCTTCATCTACCGGGCTGTTCAGGTAATAATACTCCAAGACCACAGCATTAATTTGCTTGCTCCATCTACGCTGTATATGGTGGTCCCATGATAGACATCGACAGGCTGGAGTCAGACCAGAATCTCTGAGCCTACCGGGAGTAACACTATCACCATCATTAGCTTCAGTTTCATTACCACCGTTATTCACAATATTATGTTTTTTCACAGGCACTCATATGAGGTAGCGATAACGAAGTTGCACAGTTACCAGTGTTATAATTGTGACACCATCACTAGATGTATCATTAATCAGCTCGTGAGGAGGAGGAGGCTCCACCCGTTTCCTTTCATTATTATTATTATTATTATTATTATTATTATTATTATTATTATTATTATTATTATTATTATTATTATTATTATTATCATTATTATTATTATTATTATCATTATCACTGACATCACTTATATTATTGTTTTTATATGTAGTAGCAGCAGTGGTTGCAGCAACAGCAACAGTAGCGTGGGTAGGGGTAGTGGTAATGGTGGTAGTTGGGCCTCAGATTCCTGTACTATCATAACAGTAGTAGTTGTAGTGTTAATGTAGTGTCAGTAGTATTTAGTATTAGCAGCTGCAGCATATTATTATTACTTTAATTTTATCATTATCAGCATCACCACCACTACCATTGTTTGAGGGAAAGTTTGGGTAGCAGTTTGGGGAATAGATCATATTTACTAGTCTATAAATAAATTCGGCAGATGCTGGGGAGGTCAACCATAAAGACAAAGGACACTTCGCAACCCTTTGGGTCAGCAGAGGTCAAACGTCTTTACTACTACCAGTGGATACTGGGAGCGCTGCCCTGGAAAGTAGCAATTCAACCTGTCTCATTGGTAGAAAAAACAATAATAATAATATATATAGACACACACACACACACCACACACACACACACACACACACACACACACACACATACACACACACATTTACTGATATTCATGTCGATGAACTTTTGAATTTCTAAATTCAATTGTGTTGTTGCAATAAAACGCGTGTTTATGTATTTGGGTAATATATAAAAGTTAAGTTTCCTTGAGGTGTTCGTTTGTCTGTCCAGTTGGAGAATAAAGAAGAACTTTTGCAATGAATAGGATGTTTACATTTTCGAATACTCAGGGAGAGTCAAAAAGAAAAGAAAACAGGTAGTAGATACTAAAGTTTTAAGATGTACTAAATACGTTCTTTTGTATGACCGCACAGTGAGAAATGGTAGTGTTCTTAGAATAAAAGCCAAGATGATGTTTACATTTTCGAATACTCAGGTAGAGAGGAAAAGATAAGTCGTCACACATTAGTTGTAGATATTAAAGGGTATTTTTTAAAAGCTGATCGTTTAAACCTGAAGGTATGCCTGTTTCTTAACATATTTTATTTTGAAGGAGATTTAAAATATTCACAGGAAATTGTAGATATTCCAGTCTTTGGGAATAGCAGGATGAAGAGATGTTCACCTTGTTGGGTTTTTGAATTTCCGAACTTTATCTTTTTCTTTTGGAATTTTTCTTTACGTTTTAAAAGTCTTGCTGTGGTTTAGAGTTTTTGTAGTTGTGCAGTTTGTATATATTGACAGTTGCTTACTTCCTTAATTTGTTATCGTGCATATAATTGTGTTATTACAATAAAAGGCATGCTTACATATTCTGTTGGTCAGGGAAGAAGGGAAGACCTAAAATTGTAGATATTAAAGTTTGTAAATATTTTTGAGGTGTTCGTTTGTATGTCCAAAGCTGTAGATATGTAAGTTCCTTAACTTATTTTGAGGAAAATTCAAAATACTCACAGAAAACTGTAGATTTTCAGTCTTTTAGAGTAATTTTTTCAGTTGCCCTGTGTTTCTGCGTTTTCAGCTGCTGACAGGTCAGAGCAGTGAAGAACACGTTTTGCCAATATTATTCTAATTATTATTATTATTATTATTATTATTATCATTATTCAGTAGTTTTATTTTTATAGCGTGCTTTCACTTCACTACCGAGCGCAGCTCTGTGTGCCTTGGGTATGTGCTGTGATTTGTTGTGATGCTCTGATGGTTATTGTATGGAAAGTGTTCTGCGTAGGATGTGTGCAGTGCCTAGTAGTGCAATTTTCTGTATGTTATATGTGTTTGTAAGTCCTGGTGTTTTTGTTATGTATTTGTCTGAATATTTTTTTATCATGCCTAATGCACCTACTATGATAGGAATTGTTTCTGTTTTCAGATTCCACATTCTAGTTACCTCTATTTCCAGGTCTTTGTATTTTGAGAGTTTCTCCATTTCTTTTAGAGACACGTTGTCATCAGCCGGTATTGATACATCAATTAGAAAGCATTTTTTTTTCTTCATGATCTCTGACAACTATATCTGGTCTGTTGGCCTTAATTTCTCTATCTGTGTGTATCGGCATATCCCAGAGTATGGTTGCTTTCTCGTTTTCTGTGACCTTTTCTGGTGTGTGCCTATACCATCTTTTTTCTGTTGTTATTCCATAATGTTGGCATAGCTTCCAATGTATGTAGGTTCCAACTCTGTCATGTCTGTGAATATATTCCTTCTTAGCCAGGACTGGGCATCTAGAGATAATATGATTTATTGTTTCTTGTCCATCTCCACATATCCTGCAGTTACTTGTAATATTTCTTTTCATTACATGTTTTTGGTAATTTCTGGTGGGGAGGCTTTGGTCTTGTGCTGCAATTAAAAATCCCTCTGTCTCTGCTTTGAGTCCTGAGCTTCTCTCCTGAGCTTATTATTATTATTATTATTATTATTATTATTATTAGTAGTAGTAGTAGTAGTAGTAGTAGTGGTGGTGGTGTGGTGGTGGTGGTGGTAGTAGTAGTAGTAGTATTAGTAGTAGTAGTAGTAGTAGTAGTAGTAGTAGTAGTAATAACGCGTGGGCGAAATTCTTAGCGGTATTTCGTCTGTCTATGTTCTGAGTTCAAACTCCATCGAGGGCGACTTTGCCTTTCATCCCTTCGTGCTCGATAAATTAAGTACCACTTGCGTATTCGGATCGATGTAATCGATTATCTCCCTCCCTGAAATTTCAGGCCGCGTGCTTGTAATAGAAAATATTATTATTGTTATTATTATGTTAGTGAGGAAAATGTTATATCGGCACACAAATACTTTTCTGAAAAATATCCATAACGATTTATGCTGTTTCTGTCTGTAAATGTCGCCGTTTAATATTTACGTTTCAATCTACTAGGCTTCATAAAATAATGTCACTTTCAATACAGTAATTGGGGTAAATTAATTGCCGAAAATAATAGTATATTTCTTCAATTTATTATGTTGTAAATCTCGGGATTTCATTTCATTTGAGTTTGAGTCCATGCTCAGGCCAAGTCGAAGACTCCACCCTCAGAGTCTGGTGTGGTTGCCAGGTTGTATTCTCTGTTTAATTTTGACATGTGTAGGAGCGAGTTTGAGTCAGTTTGTGCTCGTTGTGTATATCCTGGGAGATGGGGTTCATCTCTAATGGTGCTTAAGTATCTATCCAGCTGCAATTTGAATGATTCCACACTGCATCCTGATAGATTTCTGACATGTACCGGAATGGAGTTGAATAGTTGTGCTCCTCGAACCAACAGACTTGATTCTCGCAGGGTTTTTGCTGCCTGGCCAGCCTTTTTGCTGGCAGCGTCTTCCGAGGCGCAGTGAGTGGTAGGTTTTGATACCAAAGTTTGGCATCTTTTGCTCTATCATTTTCCAAATGTATATAATTCGGTATCGCTCAAATCTTCTTTCTATTGAGTGCATCCTCAAGGTTTTGAATCTTTGCCAATAGTCCAGGTCCCTCGTTTCTGAGAAGTATGAGGTAAAATTTCTTTGGAGCGATTCCATCTTAGAAAGTTGGCCCTTTGTTGTTGGTGACCACAACTGAGAACAGTAGTCAATCCTCGGAAGTATCATACTGTTCCAGAGGGTTTTCATTGTTGAGGTATCTCTTGATTTGAAGGTGCGCAAGATCCACCCGCTGTACTTTCTTGCAGTAAGACAGACTGAGTCAAGGTGTTCTCTGAATTTTAGGCTGGTTCCCATGTGGATGCCTAAATCTTTCACATACTGTTTTTCCATTATTTGTTGTCCTGATGGGTTTCTGTAGTTTGTTGTGTTTTTCAGATCTTGATCTGTTCCGTAGCGAATTAGTTCAAACTTCTTATCATTGAACAACATGTTGTTTGTTTCCTGCCATTTATATATGGTGGTCAGGTCCTTTTGTAAGGCCTCTGTATCCACCTCGTCTTTGATTTGTCTCATGACCCTGGTGTCATCAGCAAAGGATGAGACGTTGCTGGTTGTATCTTCATCTATGTCAGAGATGAGGATGAGAAACAGGATTGGGCCGAGTACTGTACCCTGAGGAACACTGCTAGTCACAGGTGATGGTATTGAATGGGTTCCATTCACAGTGACTGTTTGAGTTCTATTTTTAAGGAACTCATGTATCCATGTACCAACTTTTCCTCCTGTGACCCAGGATGCCATGATCTACCTTGTCAAATGCCTTGGCAAAGTCGAGGTAAATAACATCTGTGTTGTATCCATTCTCTAGGTTTTCTAGGATTTGGTCATGGTGTGCCAGTAGTTGGGAAAGCCTGAATCCATGCTGGTTGCAATTCATCAGATTGTTGGATTCCAGGAACTCAACCAGTTTTCCACGAACTATTCTTTCGAAGACCTTGATAATGTGTGATGTCAGTGAGATTGGTCGGTAGTTCTTTGGTTTTGATTTGCTGTCCCCTTTATGTATTGGAGTTATGTGTGCTTCTTTATATGTATTTGGTATTTTGCCATTCTCCATAGATTCCCTACATATCATGTAAAGGGGTTTCAACAATTGTACCTTGCAGTTTTTAAGTATCATGGCATTGAAACCGTCAGGCCCCGCAGCCGAGTGCATGGAGAGTTTGTCTATGGCTCTTTCTATGTCTTCTGGGTTGAAATCAATGTCGGATAGGGTAGGTTTAGTATGGTCGATATCCTTGAAGAATTTTCCTGGGTCATGGATCTTCATGGTTTTAGATGGCTCACTGAAGACACTTTCATACTGTTGACCCAACATTTCTGCCATTTCAATAGGGTTATTCACTACATCCCCATTTTGTCTCTGGAGAGGTCCTATTGTTGACTTGGTATTCGAGTATTTCTTTGCAAAACTGTAGAAACATTTTGGATTTTTCTTGATGTTTTCTGCATTGTTACGTTCTTCATCATAGTGTTGTTTTAGATTGTCTTCTAATCTGTATATTTGGTCAAGGACTTTCTGTAATTCATGTTTTGATGTCAGCTTAAATGTTTTGTTTCTTAGTCTTGACCTTTTGCGCATCAGGATCTTTCGCTCCCGTGGTACAGGTTTTTTTGTGGATTTGGTTTTCTTAAGAGGAATATTTTTTGCACATATTTCTTCGATCTTGTTTAAGAATTTCTTGTGTTTATCTGGCCCAGTAAGGTAGAGATCCCAGTCAATGATTTGTAACTGGTTGTTAATAGTTTCCCAATTTGCCTGGTGATAATCATACCTGCATAGCTTTGGCATGTCCTTTTGTTTAAGAGTTGTGGCATTGGGCTCATTACCAATGTGTAAATGCATTTCAATAATATTGTGGTCTGAAAGGATTGTTGGGGTTGAGTGAAGGTCAAATAGCGTGTCCTCGTTGTTGGTGAAAACCAAGTCGATCGTATTATTATTTCTTGTTGCTTCTGTCATCATTTGTTTGAGGTATAATTTCTCTGTGACTTCCAACAGTTTGGCTGCCTGTATTTGTTCAGCTTTTGTCCCCAGTTTTAGTATGTGTCCATGTGGCCAGATGATGTTAGGGAAGTTGAAGTCACCAAGGAGGATAATGTCTGGCATTGGACTCGCCATGTTTCCCAGAATTTGTTGGAGCTTTGTCAGTGGCTCAGTGAAGGATAACGGTGTTCTGTCGTAGAAATATCAGCTGATATTCCTAAACCAGAATGTAATATTCGCCGGATCTGCCTTGTTTTAACTGATTTAATTTAATCCTTGTCAACCAGTAGTCTTGTGAGAGGAAGCCGCAATCTAATACTTATCAGTTATTCATCTTTCATCCGCATATGTTACAAATTGCCATTAATATAACTTGGAATTATTTTTAACACGCTTGAAGGAAAATGCTTGCGAAGAAACCTTGGAGAATAAATTTGATTATCATAATAGGTTCATGGGCATTTTGAATGGCAAATTTTCAATGGAGGGAAAAAATATTTTATCGATCGAACATGTGGGGAAGATGCCTGACAAAATCTCAGAACTTGCATGTATACATAAACTCTTTAAGTTGTATAAGAAATGACATGGTAAGCTCAGTTCTTCAGAAGTTACTAAGAAAAGGAGAATGAGAAAATGATGTAATTTTATGTGCTAAATATTAGTCAACCGATACGAGTTACAGATTATATAAAACTTTATGTATCTTTGAAAAATTAGTTCATTTAAAGACGTCTACGTTGTTTACAGTGTCTCACAATTGAATAGCCGTTAATTTCTGATTAAGATCAGATATATGCAAATATAGTTCATCTACATTAATGATTTCCACTCTTTCAAGTTGTTGCTCATATTTTATGAATATATTACAATCGAAATGATTAAATCTTAAGATATTGTTTACATACCTCATGAAACATTTCAGGTCTACACGATTTCAGGAGATTGATGATTAAATCAGCTAATTATCAATCATTCAAATCGTATTTCACTTTCTTAGCTATTGATGGATTACCCCTACAGAAGTTAATTTGGCTCATCACTCACACTATTATTTAATAGAAGAATATACATCACATTCAGAAAACAAGCAATCAGGTAAATAACTAGTAGAGGATTTTTATGAACTGTTTGAAAGAAATACAAAGCGTCGTATTATGGAAGAATCCTTGTGTTGACTGGTTAAATGTCCTGTGTCATTTGTGATTATGATAGATTTTGTTTATAGTTCTTTAATAGGATGCGAATAGATTTAGATAAACGCAGAATATATTTCTGATATCTCACTAGAATACACAAAAATATACCCGATTATAAAAAAGTCTGGCAATAAAAGATTATGGTGTACGTATGGCTACTTCAGTGATATTACGCATTTCAAAACTAAGTTTTGAGTAGTTTTTGGCAATAAAGTATGCTATCTCAATTTATTGACTCATGAATTCGTTCTAAAAGGTTTCAGTTTATAATGTTGCGTTGCATACAATAACTGCAGTAATTGTGTTGCTTTCATGCGCCGTGAATTAATTCTACATAAATGCATTGCTATTCATTAATGTGTTCATATTGATGTCATTAAGACGTGTAATGGACGGAGAAAAATATCACAAAATGCTTTAAAATATTTAAATTTTAAGGTATTTTTGATCTCATCCCTCATATTGTTTGGAGGTCCCTGTGAGATAGCGCGCAAAAGTGCATCTTATTGGGATTTTCTCGTCGACGCCAAATATGTTTCTTAATCGAGTTTCACTGATAGAGTGGGACAGAAGACTACAATAGTCAACATCAAAGACATCAGTGGCGATATCGACTCGTAGTTAGTCACGATCTTCTAAGTAAATATGTTTAGGTGCCCGTGTTGCTGTAGCGTTTGCGAGAGATGTAGACGTCACTTTAAATGCACAATTCCTTATAGTCAAGCAACACTACAAAACAATACCAGTTCTCTTGCCTGTTGAAGAAATCAAAATTCACCATCCACAACAGACAGTCCAGTCACTAAAAATTAGCGGTAAACGTGATTTAAAGGCTTTGCATCTCCAAATCCTCAAAGAAGAATAACAAAAATTGTAACAAATCATAGAAGTTGATGCTCCGAACGCAAAACTGGATTTTTCAAAAGAAATTACCCTGCTCCCCAATACCAGCTGCTAAAACACATGTACCAGATTTCTCAGTCTCAGCTTGCCGAGAATATTCTGCAACAACAGCAATACGGTATACTAGGAAATCTCCCGGGAGCATCTATTTTCAGCAGCATTAACTCACTGATTTATGAGAGTGGAGAACATACTGGTACCACATCAGACAAACAGACCTACTTAAAACTTTAAGCAAGCTCAAAGATAGCTATAGATAATGGCTATTAAAATGTGCTTGGTCCGAAAATACGCGCCTGAAGATGAGGTGCTCCGCAGTAAGGAAAGTATGAATAAGAGATTGTCTCTTGGGAAGAGGAGAATGTCTCCTGTAAAAGGAAGCTTATGTCTGGTGAAGCTGAATCTATGTCTCGCCTAACAGAAATGGTCTATAGAATAAACCAAGAAAAATGTAATATTTATATAAAATTCAATGGAACAATCCAAACTAAAATTACAAATTGCAAAGAAGAAAGTGTCACGATATTTTGCAATACATGTGACCGTCACGCTTGTAGTCTTCTGCTCTAAATACTGAGACACTAGTGTATAGAGGATATGTGCTTCAAAATTTGAGTTTGAATTCAGGCATTTCTGTAACCCCTATTACGCTGAATCGATATAATATTTCTCAATATGCTAAAGAAAGATCCTTATTTTCTTAAGAAAACGGTGACTGCTTTTGTTTTCTAAATACCACAGACAAACATATATTGGATCCGCATCCGTATATATTGTTCGAGTAAAGATAAATTGTCTTATGTAACATTGTTTTCCAAACGGAATACTTTTCATGAAGATTTGCTGTGACTTGGCTCTCCATATCACATAGTTGCAGGCAAACTCGATCTCATCTGCAACGCCATTTATGTTTTAAAATACGCTTTCGCTTGGAAACCGTGCATTATTGTTGGTGGGGTTCTTCCTATTATTATTCACCGTATAGTTCAAAGTGTTCTGATCATTTTCTGTAACGAAAATTAATTTTTTTTCTTAATTTAAGTGTTTGCCACTGTCTGCGGTGATACATTTCTTTTTTCTCATCACTTTGTAGTTAAATGCAAACGTTGTCTTTCTTTCCATTGTGTGCCGACATGTTTGCAAAAAACGAAAACTTTGAAGAGATAACAAACTTTTCAGAACACTGGCTTTTTTTCATCTGTTTTGTATATTTATTTTGAAACAAAATCCAAAATTGTTCACAATGTCCTGTTCCTAATAATTTGAATGCAGAAAAAAAAGACATTTCACTGACTTTCATCTTGACGACATATCACTATTATCAGATCTCGAAAAAGACGTCTTACCTCATAACAACAACAACAACAAAAACAATTACAACAACAACAGCTGCAGCAACAACATGAACAGCAGCAACAGCAACAACAACAACAACGATAATAATAATAATAAGAAGAAGAAGAAGAAGAAGAAGAAGAAGAAGAAGAAGAAGCAGAAGAAGAAGAAGAGGAAAAAGTAGATGAAGAAGAAGAAGAAGAAGAAGAAGAAGAAGAAGAAGAAGAAGAAGAAGAAGAAGAAGAAGAAGAAGAAGAAGAAGAAGAAGAAGAAGAAGAAGCAATGACCGGAGAAGCTCTTCAAAAATGTGGCAGATGGGGAATATGGCTACATAAAATAACAGTTGAACAAGAGATAGTAGAATGATAGATGAATCATCAGAAAGAATGAAATAGTAAAGAGGATGAAAAAGAAGTTTTACTTCAAGTTGGAAAAGGATATTACATGGTAGTAAAGAAGCTTACTTGAATGCTGAATGATACGAAATAGGGATGATAACGAGATTATTGACTTTGCAAAGAGTTTGGAAAAAGTATCGATGAAAATCGTAGTTCGGAATATAGCAGATATAAAGGACTTCAATAATACATATTCTCTGTTTATGAGAAATTTCTTGGACTAAAACTATCAAGCAAAAGACATGGGAAAAAGAGCTATGGGGAATAATGGAGACACGAGAATCATGACGTACGGATCAGAAGGTATGTAAAGTTAAAAGTTGTTTAATATAGATAAGAGAAGACATGGAAAGGAATTCCGAAGAAAGTATAAGATGACACACAAAGGATGACAGGTAGCTAAAGGAAATATAAACTGAAAATGATATGGCCACATCGGCTGGAAAAATAAACAAGGCACTAACAAAGAGTAAATTACTTTCAGGTGAACAGGCTCTTCAGAAACAATGAAATGAAATTTTACCAATATCTGATCAATGAGAATGAACATCAGGAGAATGAAGTGCCGAATGCTGAACCAACTAGGAACATTTGGTCAAATATCTGAAGGAAAGAGATATACCATAACAGTGAGGGGGACTGGTTATTGAAAATTTAAAAGGGAAATGGGTAATAGACCAAAGAAAGAAATCTTAAATATTATACGAAAGAATATGAAAAGATGCTTAAAAAGATACCAAAGCGGAAAGCTGCAGCACAAGATAGGAAAGTATTCACCGATGATAGCTTAGATATCACACATGTATGCAAAGCTACATATAACCGTTTCTTACTGAATGTAGTGAAAACAGATAAAAAAAAAGGGAGACAGTCTTAATATAGAATAATTAAGAAAATGAAGAAAGTTTAGTAACTATAAGCCTATTACATGCTTACAATCGCTAAGGAAATTACAGAGTGGGCTCACTGTAAATGAACAGTATATCTTTCTGGAAGAGAATCTATTGCGGAAATATAAAAGTTAGGTAAAACAATCAAGAGAAACTGTTGATATACTGTATATACATAACATCCAACTAACTGAAGTGATTAGAATTTAGCTGTCGATTGAATAAACTATAAGAAATACGATGATTTACCACGCTGGTGGCTTTTGTAGTGCCTGCGGACACTCGGGGGTCGGTCAGTATGAAAATTGACAGATCTATTTTTTCTTAAAGAGAAATCAGTGATAATATGGGATGTAGAACTAAACTGCAGAAATGAATATTTTGGAAATATGAAATGACGCGGAGACATAACTCATGGAGACTCGCCCTCGACATTACATTGCATTAATTCCTTTTAACAAACATAAAGAGAAACTCCAAGTCTGTTTATGGGCTTCCTGAAACTAGAGGGAGAAATATATCACTTTCCATATATGGAAAGCTTCAAAATGTATACTAGAGGTGAAAAGTCCGGGATTCTATAGTCCACTACGCACTAATATTCAGCAATATTTGTACGGTTTCTGTTAAATAAAATTTCAACTTTAATTATGAAAAGGTAGCGTAAGATTAAATCTGATGGCGTAAAGATATCCCAAGATATCATTAGATAGCCGAACGAGAGGGAAAGATACAAGTACCTACAGGTGCAATAAGATGATAAGAATATGGAATGAGAAATGAGAGAGAAGATCTCCAATGAGTACACGATAATGTTTATGAAGGTGTGCTCGAAAACAGAACTAGAGATAATCTCAGTAAGACAATAAACACTTGGTCTATGCCAGTGTTCAGATAATCTGTTACTTTTCTTAAACTAAACAGAGATGGAACTATATGAATTTGCTATAGCAATTAGGAAGTTCTTCACAATGTGAAATGCACATTACACTAAATATAATATGAACAGGCACTGCTTAGAAACAAAGGTGGCAAATGTTCGTTAAATGCAGAAGACACTATTAGTACTGCGATATAGGGTATGAGAAACTAAGTTGAGCATAGGAGAAATAGAATATTATTTGCAGCCAGAAATATTGAAGATGTCACTGAAACAGTGAGAGACTTCAGCAATAGGGAAAAGAATAACAGAACAGATAGCTGGGAAAAGAAGAGATTACATGGTGAATTCATACAACAAACAAAAGATTTTGAAAAGAAGGAAGGTAAAACAAATAACTTAGACGCTGATTACAGCCACTCAGAAACAAACCACTAGAATAAATTTAATAAAGAATTGTCCTTATTAAATTAATGAAACTCAGATAGCAAATACATGATGTATAGAGGAAGGGACAAAGGTATAAGTTATCTACTCAGTGAATGCAGTAAGCTAGTGCAAAGAAAGTATAAGCACAAGTATAGCTGTGTCCCAAAATCAGTGTACCAGGTTTGATTGTCCTTGGCCATAGATCTGTGCTATTAATATTCATGCGTTCAATAAGTTAGTCAATTCGACGTAATGAGAAAATAGTATGAACACGTGTTGTGATAGTAAAGGGTAATTGTTGGAGTTTATGAGATTTCTCCATATAGTCTGGCCATATTACTGAGGCAAGGAGACCAGATATGATCATAAAAGGTAATAAAAAGAAAACTATTCTAACCAAATCATATCAGATTTTACAATACCATATTGCCATAGCTGGATATCAAAGAAATTGAGAATATAGAGAAATATCAGCACCAAGACTGAGAGATAAAAATATGGCATATGTATTGACTATTTGACGTTGATGATGGTGATGGTGATGATGATGATGATGATGATGATGATGATGATGATGATGATGGTGGTGGTGGTGGTGGTGATGATGATGATGATGATGATGATGATGACGATGATGATGGCGATGGCGATGGTGACGACGACGAGGATTATGATGATGATGATGTTGATGACCAACTTCAACAATAAA
Source organism: Octopus sinensis (assembly GCF_006345805.1). Lineage (NCBI taxonomy): Eukaryota > Metazoa > Mollusca > Cephalopoda > Octopoda > Octopodidae > Octopus > Octopus sinensis. The sequence goes on from NC_042999.1 coordinate 147,116,916, forward strand.
GGAAAAAATGCTAAAAAAAAAACCATATTGTGATATGAGATTAAAGTTCGACTTGGGGAAAAATGCGTCACGGCAACATTGAAGAGATGAAAATTAATTAAGAATACTAATATCTTGCTAGATAAAGAAAGTGAGATAAGAGAATTACACCAAACGCAGACACTCGAATGCTTAGAAATCAATCAGCCAAAATGTGCAGCGCACACACGAATACTACAGACGCATTAGTTAAGTATTTAAGCAAGCAGCTAAATAAATGAAAGGAAAAAAAAACAGGTTAAATACATATTTAAGCTCACCCATTAATCTGTAACAGTTATAATATTATAAAATAGGACTGTAAATGTCAAACTTAGAAAAACAAGCAAATAACTACATTTAGAATACTCCACCCAGAGTATTTACTACAATTTCAGGTTGGTCGGTGCTGTACCCATTAAAAAAAACAATACAACATATTCACTCTAGAACTAAATACAAATACCTTATGCAGAATGTTTAAAAATGAATGCTAAATTTACGAAACACAAACGAGGAAAACAATCTGGGTCTGTTTTTGTTTGTTTTTTTATTTTTTGTTGTGTTTTTGTTTTGCTTAGGAAGACAATAATAACAAAAAGAGAAGGAAATTTTATGACAGAACGGAAACGAGAAGTTTGGAGAAACTAAAATCTAAGCTAAACTGAGACTACATGATATCACATGACATAGTTGGCCAATACTCTTTACTCTTTACTCTTTTACTTGTTTCAGTCATTTGACTGTGGCCATGCTGGAGTACCACCTTTAGTCGAGCAAATAGACCCCAGGCCTTATTCTTTGTAAGCCTAGTATTTATTCTATCGGTCTCTTTTACCGAACCGCTAAGTTACGGGGACGTAAACACACAAGCATTGGTTGTCAAGCGATGTTGGGGGGACAAACAAAGACACACAAACATATACACACATACATTATATATATATACATATATACGACGGGCTTCTTTCAGTTTCCGTCAACCAAATCCACTCACAAGGCTTTGGTCGGCCCGAGGTCATAGTAGAACACACTAGCCCAAGGTGGCACGCAGTGGGACTGAACCCGGAACGATGTGGTTGGTAAGCAAGCTACTTACCACACAGCCACTCCTTTGCCTATAACCACACAAGCACTCCTATGTCTATATTTCGGCATTATACAATCAAAACTGCTGACGAATTGTACAAGCACCACCTTGAGGCTGTAACTGAGGAAGAAAGTATATCTATTCTTTGGGACTACCTAGTAAGTGCAGACCGGACCATCAAAGCAAATAATCCAGATATTGTTGTGAAAGACCAAAAGAATAAATTCTGTTTATTGATTGACAGGAGCATACCCATGCAGGAAGTGCAAGAGATTGTCTTAACTGTTACGTCACACGTACTGAGAAGAGCTTTGTTACTGTGAAGTTTCTTTCCCCTTTCCGCATTTATTTACTTTGTTTACTTTTTTATTTCTTTATTTTTTTATTTTTCTCTGACTTTCTTCCTCGTTTTCACTGACACATGACTTTGTAAATGAACAATTTTTGGAGTGTTTACTTTAATGGTTTACCAATGTATACAGTGCGTTTTTCTGCCCTAGGTCTCAGGAAAATACTTGGCAAGAAATGGCAATAGAATTATATGATAATGAAAGTAATAATAATAATAATAATATAATAATAATAATAATAATAATAATAATAATAATAATAATAACAACAACAGCAATAACAATAATAAGAACAACAACAGCAACAACAACAACAACAACAACAACAACAGCAATAATATAATAATAATATCGGTGAAATGGGATAAAGGAACCTGTTGAATACTTGAAAGAAACAGCATTTTAATGAAAATAATCACAAAAGCGAACTTTTACTGCCATACACAGCAAAGTTTCTCCTATGCACTGTCTCAGAGAAACGTGTGTGAAACACACACGAAATCAAAATCAGAAAGTTTAAAAATTATAAAATATAAATGGAACAAAACAGTAAATGCATAAATTGATTAATTACGCATACATTCGAAAGTCTACACAATCATATATACATTTTAATACCCATAGGACTACACATAGTTCCCAATGTTTACTCAGCTATGCGAAATTTACATGACACACATACACGCACATGAAAACACGAATCACAAACGAAGCAAAAAATAAACAAAATAATTTTTTACTCTTCGAACTAACACAGAGTGAATAATTCATAAGTTTAAAAACATCACAAAAAATTAAGCCCAGAGATAAATCTATAAAAATTATGCAGACGAATACAGATCTGTTAGCCTTAAGAAGCTATATTACGAGCAATGTTTTCATTCAGAGAACTCGGAGCCGGTGTTGTCTCAAACATTTAACCCTAAACAGAGAGATCCGTCCCCTAATGTCAACGTAAAATGTCGTCTTGCCCCAATGATAACAAAGCAAAATAGAAACCGAGTCCACCGTCACCCGGTTCATCAAGGACCGCGTACTCGTATGATGAACCAGATCGGGTACGAAAAATCAGCTACTGGTTCAAATCTTCCCGAAACTCAGGAACTGGAAGTACCCCACCACCGGAATATTCCAACACATAGCCATCCACGGTCGATATCAAATAACCAAAGCAAAAGAATGGAAAATGGTGAGATAACAAAAAAGTTCTTACGGTCTTCTGTGATGCCATGTATTTCCCGACAAATAAATCTATTACTGTACGAACCTACTTAAATTGGGGACAGAAACACCTTGAACTAAGACCGTACATAGGCAGTAAAACAAACTTGCCAACGTCAGAAGAAGCATCGGGAAAAAGAAATTACTGACTGAATTAGAGTTTGACCAAATTAAATAATCAGAAAGCGATAAAGGGAACGAAGTTCCGACTAAAGAAGATACTACTGAGGATATAATTATAGACCAAGCCAGGTCTGATGAAAATAAATGCAATAATGATTGAAAGAGTTAATGTAACTGATACGCAAAGTGGAATACTTTCTGAACCAACCCTACACACTAAGGCAGAAGAAAGTCAAATAGTTGAAGAAAGTCAGACAGAAATTAATGGGCCCAACAGAACTATATGATCAAAACCATCAAATCATGATTGAATGGCTGAAAATTGAAGAAACCAGTATGAATGAATCCGTCACTCTCTCAAAAGTTCGTAATTCGAACCAAAATCTGAAAGTAATTGGTAAAATCTGCCTTGCATTTAAGGATATAATTTCAGCGAATCAACGATTGTATATGTGGTCAACAGATTAGAAAACGACAACATTCCCAGAAAAAGCGTACTTGGCTAGAGCGTATTCAACATCAAATTCAGCTACTAAGGTCTGATATAGAATGTTTAAATCCCTTAAGTATGACAAGTCTATCAAACCAACAAAAATTCGAAAATATGAAAACCATAATTGTCATCGATACAACCCTAGAAATAACCTAGCAAAAGATATGAAAAGTGCATTAGATTTTCAAGGACAGCAACATGATAAAATTAACCCCCAAACATTTTACAGGAATATAGGGAAAATGCCAGTTACAGTAAAGTCTGTCCCGTCAAAAGAAGTGCTGGAATTTTGGAATAAGATTTGGGCAGAAGAAAAACACACAATGAAAAGACCCCTGGGATTGACTGAGTATCTATAGATTTAGACTACTTAGAAAAGCAAAAGCGGGAGGTTATCAAGGTACAGGCAGTAAGCTCTGCTCTCGGGAATTCAATCAAATGGAAGTCTCCAGGCAAGAATAATATTCCTAACTTCTAGTTGAATGCCTTCCTAGAGAGCCATGATCAAAACTTTACAACAATGTTTTGTACCAACCTAGTATGATTCCCTACTACTACTACTACTACTACTACTACTACTACTACTACTACTACTACTACTAATACTACTACTACTACTAATACTGTTGCTACTTCTACTACTACTGTTGCTGCATCTACTACTACTACTACTACTACTACTACTACTGCTAGTAGTAGTAACAGCAGCAGCAACAGTAGTAGTAGTAGTAGTAGCAGAAACAGTAGTAGTAGTAGTAGTAGTAGTAGTAGTAGTAGTAGTAGTAGTAGTAGTAGTAGTAACAGTACTAGTAGTAGAGAAGAAGAAGGAGAAGAGTCTCGAAGACGAAAGAGAAGAAATTGAAAGCATAAAATCTGTAACAAAGGCAACTTATTGTTCCAAGGGAAAGTGGCGTGGACTAAAAGGCGATGAACGGCTCAGTAATTAATAATTCTAAATACAGATTCAAGTTTTGAAACAATTAGATTTATCGAAGGAAAATTTGAAATAGATTCGGCGATATGAAG
>NC_042999.1:147126236-147163736 GCF_006345805.1 Octopus sinensis
CAACGATGAAGTTTATGTGGAAATGTTCGATGAGAAAGTGTTGCCCTGGGTCACAGAATTATTTAGCGAGCGTTACATCTTCACTCAAAACCGAGCTCCGACCCACACATCCAATTTGACACAGAGGTGGTGCAAAGAGTATTTCAATGGTGTCTGGGACAAGACGATATGGCCTCCCTCAAGTCCGGACATCAATCCTATGAACTTTGTTATCTGTTCCATCTTAGAGACTAATGCTCGCACCTATTTAAATGTGTCATATCTTAAGAAAGCCCTTCTGTCTTCGTGGGTCAAATTGGATGAAGAGGTGGTATAGTGCTCATGCAACACAGTCACCACTCGTTGGAAGGCTATGATCAAGGGAAAAGTAATTACTGCAATGGATTGACAATTTACATTTGAACGTGTGTACCAAATTCCATTATCCTACTGTAAGCTTCTTTTGAATAATTAAGAAATATGAGTGGGTAAATCTTTCTGAGACACTCTGTGTATATGTGTATATCTGTGCGTAGATCTTTGTAGAATACAAACAAAGTATCTGTTATGGACTGTCTTTGAGAGAACTCCGTAATAAAATATTGGCAACGTTATCTGTAGAAAAAGTTGATATATGATTTTAAAAATATACTCTACTCATCTAGAAACCGGTACCAGAGCAACTCAAATACGTATATATTGCAAATAACAATAGCAACTCGTCTGTAAAGTTAGTGCAGCGATGAACGTTTTAGAGATGAAACTGTCAGTCATCACTAAACTTGCAACCTTTTGACTGTACATAAGATATACCCATTCGACAAGATATATTGAATCTTCTATTTCTCTGTAAAACTTGTTGGTAACGGCATTGAGTATTTTGTCTGCATATTATATATATATATATATATATATATATATATATATATATATATATATACAGAGAGAGAGAGAGAGAGAGAGAGGGAGAGAGAGAGAGGGAGAGAGAGATACGTATGTATGTTTGTAAGTGTGTATGTATGTATCTTTGTGTGTATGATTACATATATATATATGTGTATATATATATATATATATATATATATATATATATATATATATATACTTATAACACTCGCACAAATAAACACACACGTCAATTGTGATGTGTTTTTTAAAAGTTATTATCGCAGTGAAGTGATTTCAGTCTGAATAATACTTTAAGAAGCTGTCTGAGAGTTCTACACATGTAAAACTTGAATCACCTGTTTAATATCATCATCACCATCGTCGTCGTTCTCATCGTCGTCATCACCATCTACCCCTTCCTTTTCATCCTCACCGTCATCATTATCATCTTCAACATCGTCGTCCTCATCACCATCATCATCATCATCATCATCATCATCATCATCATCATCTTTGTTGTTGATAGTAATTACATGTCATTTTTGTCTGGCGTTTTGATATATGTACTATATACTCTCAAATATTCAATGAATTTATTTTGCTGAATATTGCTGAAATTCGCATATCACCTGCTCTGCGAATATGAAAAGGAAATCGCTTCTTTTGTTATTCACTTGTATTTACATATCTACATAGAATACAATCTTAAAGTCTCTCTTATTTGTGTTATTGTTTTTGATTACGTTCATAAGTTTGAGCATCTTTATGAGAAAAAGCATTACCGATGAGCCTAACTCGTCTTTATTATATCTAATAATCCTTTCTATTTTAGGTACAAGGCCTGGAATTTGTGGAGTCAGGGACAGTCTATCACATTGTACCCAGTACTTAACTGGTACTTAATTTATCAACCTCGAAATGATGAAAGGGAGAGTCGGCCTCGGTCGAATTTGAACTCACAACATAACGGAAATTGAAATACCTATTTCTTTACTAACCACAAGAGGTTTAACACAGAGGGGACGAACAAGGACAGACAAACGGATTAAGTCGATTATATCGACCCCAGTTCGTAACTGGTACTTATTTAATCGACCCCGAAAGGATGAAAGGCAAAGTTGAAGTCGGCGGAATTTGAACTCAGAACGGAGCGGCAGACGAAATTCCTATTTCTTTACTAACCACAAAGGGCTAATTACAGAGAGGACAAACAAGGACATACAAGCGGATTAAGCCGATCATATCGACCCCAGTGCGTAACTGGTACTTACTTAATCGACCCCGAAAGGATGAAAGGCAAAGTCGAGCTCGGCGGAATTTGAACTCAGAACGTAACGGCAGACGAAATACCGCTAAGCATCTCGTTCGGCGTGCTAACGATTCTGCCAGCTCGCCGTAACAAAGGCAGTAATAAAGGCAGCGAGCCGACAGAATCGATAGACGCCGGACAAAACGCTTAGCGGCATTTCGTCCGGCTTTACATTCTGAGTTCGAATTCCACCAAGGATGCATTTGCTCTCATCCTTTCGGGGTGGGTAAATAAGTTCAGCATAAGCACTGGGGTGAATGTAATAGACTTACATCCTCCCTTGAACTTACCGTTTACCAAGATTTGAAACAATTATATCTATTACCGCATTCTGCGTATTATTTCATTTATTAAGGAAGCATCTTGTGATTATATGAGATTTCGCTGGAATGGCTAAAATACTGAGGAGCCGGATTTGTTTATTTATTTTCATATTTGACTTATACATCTATATTAAACTAAATAAGTCACTTGATTTAAGGCTATCTTTTGGAATCTAATTTGCACAAAGTTTTAAACCAGTTCTTTCATCAGAAGATAACCCACGTGCTATGATTACGACCATCTTTCTCCTTCTGTGTTCATAATCCTAAAATCATAGCCGCTCCTGCTCATTCTCTGAACAAACTACAATACTGAAGGTATGTGTTGCGGAATATAATTTTACTTTTTCAGAAAAATGTAATCGTTTGAGATGAAAAATCGGTAGACTCCAAATGGATAAAAGCATTGTCAACCAAGATTTTAAAAAATGATTGTACACAAGACAGAACAAGTAACACTAGTAAACTAAAATACCATTAAGATAAGAATAAACAAATTATCGGGAAATAGAAATATTCTATGATATTATTCTTGTAGTCATGATATTTGCTCGTAAGTTACTCTGAACAATGGAAAATAATCGAAGACATTCAAACTCTTTAACAGAGTGAAATACGTAGGAGTTTTAAGCTTTCAACAACCTCGGCTAGAGAAACAATATGATTACCTAAACGAAATAATTAAAATAAGGACAAAATGTTTTGGAGATCTATGAATTTATACTTCAAAATAATTACAAGAACATCTATAAAATGTAAAATATAATATTCAGAGGTCCCGTTAATTTTTTAAATAGATTCATTATTTTCACACGCAAGAATGGAGCGTTTGAATTATTAAACTTTTAGATTTGTGTTTCAAAATATACCAATTTTAATGTGTAACCGAATATAATATCTACGTCCATTAGGGATGTTCTCATCACTACATCATTAAGTGCGATGATGTCTATGTTTCGCTGAAGAGGTTTGATACTATTAAAACATATTCAGAGTTGTCTTCTGTACTAGCATGTGTTTAATGTTAGTCATTCAATTAAGGGTCTCTTTTCCTCATGGCGCGAATATCGCTAACTTGAAACCTCTCAACGCTATAATACCTATTGATTTTCATGTGAAAGGCGTCTCTACGAATTAACCAAAATGAATTACTGTTTGCTTTATTCAATAAGAAGCAATTATTATCAAGATCTAGTTGCTGCTTAAACCTTTACCAATTTTTATCTACCAGACATATGTTACTTTGTTTATCAGCTGCTTCACTATTTGTGATTTACAATTTTATTTCTCTAGATACACTATGTATACCAAGGGGAGGCGCACGAATACTCGAAACTTATTTCATTAGCGTCGTTGTGATCTTCTTCTTCTTCTTCTTCTTCTTCTTCTCTTCTTCTTCTTCTTCTTCTTCTTCTTCTTCTTCTTCTTATTATTATTATTATTATTATTATTATTATTATTATTATTATTATTATTATTATTATTATATTATTATTATTATTCCCCTTCTTCTTCTTCTTCTTCTTCTTCTTCTTCTTCTTCTTCTTCTTCTCCTTTTCCTTCTTTACCTCCAACACCTTTTGTTTTAGACTATAGACTATACGATAAGCGATAAAACGTTCGCTTTGCAATCATGTGACTGAGTCCCACTGTGCAGCACCTTGAGCAAGTGTTGACGTCTCTAACCTCGGATCAAAATGACATGTGGGTGCATTTTGGAGATGGAAACTGGCCAGATTGGAGCAATCTCGAGTATAACCAGCCGAAATTGCAAAGATAATCTGGAACTCGACTGAGGAACGTAAACTCCTAAAAACCGGACATTGTTTTCTTTGTATCGTCTATCTGGATGTTTTGTTGTCTTTATCATGATAAGAGTGGCTGTGTGGTAAGTAGCTTGCTTACGAACTACATTGTTCCGGGTTCAGTCCCACTGTGTGGCACCTTGGGCAAGTGTCTTCTACTATAGCCTCGGGCCAACCAAATCCCTATAAGTGGATTTGGTAGACGAAAACTGAAAGAAGCTCGTCATATATATGCATATATATGTGTGTGTGTGTGTGTGTGTGTGTGTGGTGTGTGTGTGTGTGTGTGTGTGTGTGTGTGTGTGTGTGTGTGTATATGTTTGTGTGTCTGTCTTTGTCCCCCCAACATCGCTTGACAACCGATGCTGGTGTGTTTACGTCCCCGTAACTTAGCGGTTCGGCAAAAGATACCGATAGAATAAGTACTAGGCTTACAAAGAATAAGTCCTGTAGTTGATTTGCTCGACTAAACGCAGGGCTCCAGCATGGCTGCAGTCACATGACCGAAAGAAGTAAAAGAGTATTGCCATTAGCATCAACATTACCCTATGCATAAAAGCGTTGACTTCGAAATACACAAAATCCTAGACAAAATACGTAATGTAATTCCACATGCCTTTCTGTACTTACAACTATTTAGCACTGAGACCTTTCATCTTCTTCCATTCAATATAATAAGTACCAACACTGTATTACAGTCGGTATAAATAGCTGTTCCTTCTTATAATGTGTCGTCTTGCTACGCTTGACACCATATACTTTTATTATTATGTAAGACAGGCAATGGATTGTGGTGAAACTGGAGAACGTCGGACTAATTGCCTAACACTATTTACTTTCATTCTTCTCCGTAATAAATTTGCTTTAGATCGATATTGTAAGTTCCCTCTTGTACTGATGTGTATTAGATCGATCGACTGTACGCTTTATGCTATAATTTATTGCTCACATGCTGTTGTGAGAATTCAGTATTTTATGTTTTGGCGTTACTTAATATAAAAGCATCACTAGTTATTTCAGACTTTGTCAAGAATGCATAAAGAAACTTTAATAATTTTAAGAATGGTATTTTCCAACGTAAGTATATAACAAAATATATTACACATAAAAGATCAACCAAATAAATAATACAGAAGAATAAGGGAATAGAAAATAAAAACAAAATATACAAAAAGTATGTCAGCCTATAGGAAAATAAATACTTGAATGAGTTTCAGTTTATTGCATGCAACTCATAACGCAATATTTTAATATCATACCAATATTCCAAGCAAATTATACACAGAAGAAATAAGAATCGTGCAAATGAAGTGATTTGTCAAATGTGTGCAAACATATTTATTAATACTTCAATGGTTAATTTTTCAAAGGAAAATTAATAATAAACACATTTTAAGAGAAAATTTGGTATGGATATTCTGCCAATGGTTTTCCTGTTGATTAAATATTACAAGCAGGAGGCATTGATCTAATTCAAACAACTCACATGTTTGTGTAAGTTTAATAACATTGGTTCAAAAATATTATTATGTGAAATTAAGCCAGTGGAGTCGTAGATTCGATAGAGTGCTAAACGTCATATTTTCGCTTTGTGTGCTTTCTCTAGACGCGACTTATAATTTTCTTCTACCGAAAACAGGAAAATAATAACCAAGCATGCGATAACATTTATGTATCCGATCATGTACCCTCCCAAGAATTTTGAGACATTGTAACACCAATGCCGGGAGTCCTTATTTTTACGTAATTATCTGTATTAGAGTCTAGGAAGCTTCGGTCTTAATCTATTTATAAATTTACATTCATCCCTGTGTTCTGTTTTCAAGTCACGCCTCGATCAGCTTTTCATTTCGTATGCTTGGTAGCATTACACTCAATGGTATCACTACTTTGCAAATAGTAGCAACATTTGCGCCTATAATCTTGGATTATACCTTAATTCTAATTCTGTTCGCCGCTAAAAAAGGGTAATCGTCATATTGTTTTGATGGCTAGAACTCAGCAGATTAATAGTGTTGATGTGTAACTTGAAGATTTCCTAAGTTCCCGATTGTATGAAAAAACAAATGTAGGAAGTAAGAATTAAACAGAAATGGTCAGTCGGCACCTGAGGGGATAAGAAAAAGTATTCATGCCGCGATGCGTGAGAAAGATGGGCCTCGACTAAAATAGTATGTAATGAAGCGAAATAGTCATGGAGTGTATTTTATAGAGAGTTGATTAATATGGATCTGGATGGAGGTAGTACTCTGCAAGCTATCATAGAAGAGCGCATGTTATAATAGTAAACACGAAGACGAATGCGATTATAAAGGGTTGTTGAGTGACTCTGCACTATTCTGTCGGACAGACTTCGTTTGAAATGTTCTAGGATATTTGTGTGAGTAAAATGACATATGTTTCTCTTATCATTACTTCGGTTCTGTTTTTTGGAAATTTGAAGTTTAAACTTAATGAGAATATGTCTGCTTTATACAAATACAATTTTTATGGTTGAGCAAGCAATTCCAGAGAGGTATCATCTCATTAGCCGACCTCGAAAGAATAATGACCTTGCAAATTGCTTTAGTTGTAATACGAGTTGTTACAGACAACCTTATGAAATATTTTTGCTCTTCTATTTGTGACTCACCTGAACACCGAGGATGTGACAGCAGGAAGAAGAAAGCGCTGCATCGACATTAATCTAGTCATTAGTGCCTTCTTCAAGAGCACAACACTCGTCGCCAGGCCTCAGAAACAAACCTACAACATTTTGGTCGTGAATCCAATATGTTTACCACTAGGCCACACACTTTTACGCATGTGCCTTCCTTCTACACAATGATTGGTTTGCCAAACCACTTACCCTCAAGTGTTTTATATCATTATCTCTAACCATTCAGTAAAATGCGGACATAATGCAGAATGCATTAGTGACGGTGCAACCGTTTCTGTTCTGTAGGGAATTTATGGCGGATTTGTGCCCACATTAGAGAGCGAAGGCGAGTGGCTTACTGGTGTTATTTTTTATTATATGTGCTTTAAACAGTGACGTAAAATCTTCAGGACCTTTATTATCAGCTCCTAATTTCCATTACATCACATCTCAGTGATTTTATCTTCCAACTAAAAGTGAAATTATTAAATTTGATTTACACTCTGATATCAAGAATTTACAGAGAACTATCTATACAACTACTTAGGAGAAATTGACAATGGTAATACGCAACAATGAAACGTGAATAATTTTAAATGTTGCTGAAGAATAAGAATTGTACTTTAAAAAAAACTAACCTTAACACTAAAGATATGGTAATAGATACACATACAAAATAACCCTTCAAGAGATATAAAACATCTTCAAGAAAGTCAATGTGTAAAGTAAACAAAACAAAAACTAGGAAGCTCTTAAAATTCTAAAACCACTAACGCAAATCTGATGGAGATATATTTTTAAATGGGAATAAGAAAGATACGGAGGATTGAAAGTAAAACTGAAGATACAATTAAGCCGTTAAGAATGGTGCAAAATATATACGTGCAGAAATTGAAAGAACGCCATTCAGAGCTAACAATACTATACACAGATCGAAAATAGCTCTACTAGATCCAAAAAATAACGACGCCACATTTTTATTTTGTTAATTATGCACTCAACACAAACTCTATTCGATGAAAAACTAATAATGTAACACAGGCCTCATTATACATACTCCACGCACCAATCAGCAAATAAAATAACAAAATACATACAATTGCAAAGCTATACTCGAAACTATAACACATCTCATATTTTATAGTTTTACTCAAATAATATAACACAAGAACAACCTATTCAACCCAAGCAGAATTAATTGTGTTCAAATCATTTAGCACTATAAAAAGCACGAAACACACACACACACACACACACACACACACATACACACACACACATACACACACACACAAACACACACACACGCACACACACACACGCACACACACACACACGCACACACATCACACACACACACGCACAAATTTAGTAACACACACCCATGTATATAAAGGAGGAATTTCAACCGTGTTTCGCGGTCTGCTACAACATCTCCTTTATAGGATCCAGTTAGCTGAAGACATCTACAGGAGGAACCACGTCCGGTTTCGGCCCCTACTCCTCTACCGTTTTGACGTGACGCCCCTCCCCTTTTCTGAGGTGTCTTCAGCTCTAAATGCTTACATACATATACAGATACATTTGTATATATGAGTTATTCATTGGGGGTTATCCAAACTTATTGTGTTAAAATGCGCCATCTCCTTAGTTTTTCTGCAGTTTGGTGTGAATTAAAACTTTTCCACCGCTTGCTTTGTTTTTTATATGTTTTATTTTTTGTTTTTTCGTGACTTCAATAAATTTCCTTTGTGGGGAAATATACTCTTTTGTCAACAGTAACATGCGTGGAGGCGCAAAGGCCCAGTCGTAAGAAAGCGGTTTCTATTCCCAGACCGGGCATTGGGAGTGTTTATCGAGCAAAAACACCTAAGCTCCACGAGACTCCAGCGGGAGGGGGTGGTGAACCCCGCTGTACTCTTTCACCACAACTTTCTCTCGCTCTTTCTTCCTACTTCTACCACAAAGAAGAGGTACCATGGTGTAACCACACTATGGTGTGGTAAACTTTCAGATCCTAGTCTAGATTGCGAATCCGCTGTACCCCAGGATTGTTCAGCTCTCCACCCGTTAAAAGCCACCGTTTATGGAATGAGGATAACAACGTAGCTTCGCGCCCGTGCAACCGCCACTCAATCGCGTGTGGTGGGTGGTTCTTCAGGTTGCCACACGCATTCTTAGTAGCTTAGAGTAGGCTCGAATTAGAGAATATTCTTTGTGGCTAATAGCGTGAGTCCTGATTGGAAGAAGAAGACAGCAACATACCTCACAACCCATATCTAAATAAATAAAACATTTTATTTTATATGTTAGTAAAGCATTTGTTAATGGAACTCTTGGCATCAACATCGTACATGTATGTAATGTTAACGGTATTATTGTTGACGAAACTTTTCTTTATATTACAAAGGCAGCTTATTAGTATGGTAATTTGCACTTCTTTTTTCTTTTAAATTTATGATTGTTTCATTTGCAAGTTTTGGTCTGTTTATCATCGCTTTATTTTGCGTCTATCCTTTTAATTTCGCTTTCGTGTATTCGAAAATTATTTCCTCTTATTCTTTTCAGCAGAACATCCAATAACAGATCCTATTTTGTTAATTTTTCTCTCCAGCTTCTCCCTGCATGCATTGTAAACACCAAAGAAATGAATCGAGGAAATATCTCTATACTACACACCATATATTTTCTCCACTATTGCCATACATATCTAAAATATTTGAACTCCTTTATTTGGAAAGTTTTGAAATTGAGGAATTTACTCAAATATTATTTCAAGTTACCGCAAGCGACATCTGATATTTATTATTATTTTTGTTATTGTTTTTATTTTTGTTGTTCTTGCTGTTGTTCTTAATTTTTGTTGTTGCTGTTATTATTATTATTGTTGTTGTTATTGCCGTTGTTATTGTTGTTATCGTTATTGTTATCATTATTGTTATTGTTATTAGTATTGTTGTTGTTGTTAATGTTGTTGTTGTTGTTATTATTATTGTTCTTGTTACTATTATTGTTATTATTATTTTTGTTGTTATTCTTATTTCTGTTGTTATTATTATTATTATTGTTGTTGTTGTTATTATTATTGTTGTTATTGATATTGTTGTTATCGTTATTGTTATCCTTATTGTTGTTGTAGTTATTATTATCGTTGTTGTTATTGTTGTTATTATTGTTATTATTATAGTTGTTGTTGTTGTAATCGCTGTTGTTACAATTATTGTTGTTATTCTTATTGTTGTTTTTATTGTTGTTGATATTATTACTGTTATTATTGTTGTTGTTGCTGCTGCTGATGTAGTCGTCGTCGTCGTCGTCATCATCACTATATTTTGGCAGACTTCTCATTATGATAATCGTAATGAGAAGCCTGCCAGCCGGAAAGAAGTTAAAGCATAAAACGACGAAAGAAATTTACAATGCTACAGGATGTATTCGAATTCTCTCCGAAAGTGAAATAACCTACCTAATTATGTAGTTGTAGCAAAGGAATATGTCTCGAAGTCTGGTAAACTGATAACTAACAGGCAAATATCTTACCAGAAAAACGTTTGAAGATAGCACCAGGTGCGTGAGATGCGAAGGAAGTTAACTACAGCTCCTTAAAGAAGGTACACTAAGTATTATCAAAATACTAGAAAGAATCAATTAAAACACTAAAAATAATTCCAAACAATAGGAAAAACCGAATGAGAAAAGTTGTAATTGAATAACAGACGCAAATAGTGAAGTCAAAGTTAGTTTACATAAAAAACTATTTGAAAATAGAATAGATTAGTTTTGGGAGAACAGGTTTGTCAAATAATCAGATTAAATCGTTTGAAATGTGAGAAAAGCATAGAAACAAAAGGATGAAGTACCAAATGCAGGAAAGAAAAAAAACAGCAGGTTTAGGAGTTATATACGGAGCAATGAGGAGACGGGGGTGATTTCAAGGAGCTGGAAACTAATCAAAACGAGAAATCTGCGACTCATATAGTAATTTTAGTAATCGTTTAGGACTTCATTGAAAAACAAGCAGTAAGAGTACCTAATTAGAAATTGCCGATCAGACGGATTACAAGTGTCCTGAGTTAAGAACGGAATTTGGTATTTCAAGTTTTGGAATATTTGAGACGAGCATGAGTATATATTATGTACGTAAGTGCTTAAATCTACCAAACAAGAAATTACGAGGCTTCGATACAGATGTTTCAGAAATTCTCGGAAGCTGACCGTTTGAAAGAAAGAACAGTGAAAGATAAAGTTAGGTGAAATATTTCCAAGATTTAGGAATTTAACAAAATACTAACTCACCTCCGTAAACACAAGCGCTGTATCCATCACCAGATAGAATAATTAAGGAAAGCAGACGATCATGCAAACGTAGATATGAAAATAAGGAGACTGGTGACAATCGAATGGGCCTTATGCACTCAGATGATAAGAGGTTTTATTTCAAGAGAAAGGATGGGAAAAGAAGATTGATAAGCATAGAAATCTGCGTAGAAGTGGATGCTGAAAACTGAGAGTAGCATGTTACTGACAGTAATGAAATTTTTCATAGCTGTAAGAAATCAAAAAGCATGAGGTTCTTGGAGCTAGAAACAACGACATGCAAAGAAAACTTTACTTGGAACATTGGATTTTTTAAATGGTAGAAAAATATCTTTATCAGACGACTTTTCAATAGCTAAAGAAGAGTTTAAGTATTGAGATCATGAATTTGATATTAGTTACGCAGAATCAAACTTTCAGAACAAGGTATATCAGAAGGATGCATCCAGTAGAAAGTTTTGTATGAAATATTCTGCAGTTTATATTGATGAGTTCACCAGAAAATTCAGTCGTTGACAAAAAGTATACGAAGCATTCTCTTACTGTAGAATTGTTAGATTTCAAGAGGCTTAAGACATGGAAGCTAAAATTTATCTGGATTATAAAGTTTATTACTTTACACTTCTTCTCGACCACTAGATCAATTAGGATTAAGAACCACAAATGAAACCTCGTTATTGATCATTAACGTAGATTAATTATCCCAGTAAACTCTGACTTACGCTAACGATAATCGTTTTTATTGCTTCTTACAAATTATTAAGAGGAATGTATTTAGCTTAGAAAATATGATGTCTCTTTCTCATTGTTGGTGTGTGTTCGAAATTTGTTTAATATTTCTCGTAGTTCGAAGAGATATTTATAAGGATGAAGGACTCGAAATGTCGTGAAATATTCAAAAGAGGAGCTACATATATTTACAGACAGACTTAATAAAATTATCCATTAAAATAGGCTTCATAACAATATGGGCATTAATCAAAATGTAGATACATTTTAGACATCGGGACGAATATTGATACGAATAAGATTAGACCGTACAATAAAATGAATGAAAATTTATTTCCATCCGATTAAAGTTTTCCATAAACTATTCTCTAATCTCCGTTGGTACGAACCATTTTTATCTGCTAATGAAGGGAACTTTCATATGCGTCTCTTATTACTAAAACGCTGTCTTCTCCCTGACACAACAAATTCTCCGATAAGATATTGAAATTAGGAACCTTGGAAACAGGTACCTTAAACTTATGCTGTATAAAGTTTGAAGATCATTTTAATGAAGCAATTACTCTGCTTGAATCCCAATTCTTAGTTCCAGCAGCAGGTGAGTAGAATATAGCTCTCTTCATGTGATTGCTTCACAAGTTATTAGTTTATTGCACAAAGGTTTATTTCAGTGACATCGCTTGACAGTAATATTATTCGATGGAGAGGTAAACAAATACAAATATAGAAGTATAAAATCGTATCTTTCCTACGCAAATTTATATTGTTAAGATATTTTGTTTACAATGTACATACAAATTCAGTATACACTTTTAACAGTTTTAGTCCGCCATGCTGAGAAAACACATTAAAAATCTTATAAAAAGTTCTACAGAGATTAAAATTCGGTATGCTACATGGAGAATCCAGGTTGGTACACATTTCACTATAGAACTTGTACAAGCAAACGTGATTAAATTATGTGCATGTGCATATGTATATTGTGTGTATGTGTGCGTACATGTATGTATATATATATATATATATATATACATATATATATGTATGCATGTATGTATATATATATATATATTATATATATTATATATATATATATATATATATATATATATATATATATATACATATATATATATATATACTTACATATATATGTATATATATATAAGTATATATGTACATATGTAGATATATATGCATATATGTAAATATTTATATGTATATATATATGTATATACATACATATATATATATACTAGCAGCATAGCCCGGCGTTGCCCGGGTATGTAAGAGCCCCTAGTAGGCAACGACTAATTCCAATCTAGTCCTTTCCCTCTAGGGAAGGAAGGCGCATGTGTAAGTTGCAATGTCTTCTTTTCACTCCCAAATAACTATCAAACAGCTATCGATAATCCAACCCAACCAATTGCTACCAGGAAGAAATTACATTCGAGACTTTACCCCCAACACCGCCACTTCTGCTAATAGCTACTGCAGCCGCAAGTTATTCGAATACTTTTTTTGTTTACACTTTCTTTATAACTACCACCCCAAACGTTTTACCTTAAATTTTTGACGTACCCCAAGGGTCCTCGGATGCTACTTGCAAACTCTTGGTTTATTATAAACCGCTTTTGTCGTGTGCATCAAAAAACCTTTTCCATTCGTTTGTTCAGTTTATTCACTTTTGACATTTTCGTTGTTGTCACTCACATTGCTGCCCGCTTTTTTGCCGTTTTTGTATATTTTTATACATTTTGGGATACTTACCCCACGTGTTCCGGAGTTAAAAAGGTCGAGTTGCGTCCCCTAGACAGTCTGTAGAAAATGTGTTGCATATAAAAAGCTTAGATTCTCGACCCATGTCGAATTTATCGATTTTTTTTCAGAAATGGGGGAACTTTTCAAAATTTTCCCTGCGTTAGTTTTGAATTATGACATTGGGCTATGTGTGTGTCAAGTTTCATCAGAATCGGTTGAAAGCCGTGGTCAGGGTGAGGGTACAACCTGACAGACACACAGACACACAGACAGACAAACTGCCGTTTATATATAGAGAGATATACACACATATATATACACACACATACACACATACAAACACACACACACAGACACACACACACACACACACACACACCACACACACACACACACACACACACACATATATATATATATACTTACGCGCATGCATAGATTCCAGTATATGTAGTATGAGTGTTATCTGTATTGAATACGCAGTTTCATCATTTTTGTTCACAATGTTTATGATAGTAGAGTTACATCCATATATGTGTGAAAGAAATAAATTATGTAGCTCATCAAACTTTATTATTTGTAATTTTAGTATTTTGACCGTCTCAGTCAGTGGAGTGCGTCTATGCTCAGACACAGATTTGATAGATTTAGTATAGCAAATCGAACGTCAGTGCATGTTATTTTGAAACCTGTTATGTATTCTATTGTTATGCGGGTGCCAAACTGTTTACGTACGAGCACAGAAAAGACCAACTCTAGTTTTCAAGAAATTGTGTGGGGGGAGAGGCAAGTAAAGAAAGGACATACTCCCATATATACACATGCATGTAAAAATACATACCCATACACTTATATATATATATATATATATAAATATAGATATATAAATATATATGTATACATGCATACATACATATATATATATATATATACATGCATACATATATATATGTGTGTGTGTGCGTGCGTACGTGTGTATATGTGTGTGTATAGTAGGGCGCAGAACAGATGCTAAAATCTACAGGCCCATCTCTCTGACCTCACATGTTTGCAAGACAATGGAACGCATTGTCAGAAAAACGCTGATCACGTTCCTAGAAGAAAGCAATCTTCTAACAAACACGCAACATGGCTTCCGTCCAGGAAAGAGCTGCAGCACTTTGACTGGGTATTGAAGCAACAGTTAAACCAGTCAGCTGTAAACGTGATATACCTCGACTTTCCTGAGGCCTTCGACAAAGTTGCTCATGTCATGATATGTCACAAGCTGCGAAACCTTGGTATTACCTGGAATCTGGGAGAGTGGCTGCATGACTTTCTGAAGGGCAGGATTGAGTCGTAGCCACTGGTCCTCAGTCTGAAGAGACACTAATTCTCAGCGGAGTCCCACAGGAAACTGTACTAGGGCCACTACTATTTGTGGTGGCCCTCTCAGACATACCATTCGCGGTACAGTCAGCCAATCTGACCAGTTATGCTGACAACACAAAAGCATCGCAGGCACTTAGGAACCCAGAGCTATGAAATTTCAGGCACTCAATTATCAGTCCAACACAGTCTAAAATCAGAATACACTGGACCAGAAGGTAATACGATCCTAGAATCAGAGTGCGCGTGTAACCTGGGGGTTCACATGAGTAATGATGCAACATTCCATGTGCATATTACCAAGATGGGAACACTGTGCAGGCGAGTGGTTGGATGGATTCTGAGGACATTCCTAACCAGGAAAAAGGGTGACCTTGTTAATTCCTATGGGAAACTTTCATTCTCAGCCGTTTGGATTACTGCTCCCAACTATAGTCCCTAGAGTGTTTGAAACGAATTGTGCAACTCGAAGTAAGCCAGCACCAATACATAAAAAGGATTGACTCGATGCAAAAGATGGACTACTGGGAGAGGCTAAAGGAGCTGACTCTCTGTTCCCATTTTCTCACACCGTCTCCGAAGAAGGGATATATAAAATATCCCGAAAACAGCTGTAAGACCTATTTATAAATGTTCTAAAATCTTTCACAGCCTTTGATTTTATCTCAGTTTGTAAACTTATATATATATATAAGATAAATATATGCATATATACATACATATATGTTCATACCTACATGTATATGTATATATACATGTATATATGGGCACATGACATAAAAAAAAAACGTTGAAGACATTGAGAAACGAAAACATAAGAGCAAAAACATGGAAACGAACTTTTCTTTTTCAAACAACGAAAAGGCAGAGTGCAAGACATACAGCACAAGGAATATTCCCTTTTTTCAGTTGTCCCTGTTTCGTCTACTCCGCGTTCCGAAGGAAAGTACAAGATTCGTGCAAATTAAATAAAATATATATATATATAATACATTATTATTATTATTATTATTGAGTGAGAGAGCAGTTCATGCCATCAAAGTGACACTGGGGTAAAATATACGAAGCCCAATATACCCATCATGACTACCCGTCTGATAAAGGCACACCAGGCACACGCACCACAACCATATGTGTGCGACATGGTGATCTCATATCAAGATAAACAGCACATGACCTTGCAGGTGGGGCCCAGTTAGAATTTTCTTCAGGCTGAGTAGCCCATTCCGCTCAAACGGTCCCTGAATAAGGGTTGTTTAAGGATGTTGAAAGAACCACCCATGTTTCCAGAGGTGAACTATTCAAACCCCAAAGAATCCCTCTCAACACATGGCTATGATGCTCCCCCACTACTTCTGCTCGTGATCAGAGATGCACATATCGTCAGCCACTAAGGGACATGCTCAACTGGTTAAGGTCAAACAACTGACAAGTAAATCTGTGGTATTGAGCAGAATATTTGCTGTAGCCCATCTTTTATAACAAGACAAAACAATGTACATGATAACACTTCCAATCAGTTAAGATCAGAAGCCATGAGAGCCACTGCCTGGTACTGCATCAGGGCAATTATTATTATTATTATTATTATTATTATTATTATTATTATTATTATTATTATAATTATTATTATTATTATTATTATTATTATTATTATTATTATTAAAGATGTGGAAGGAAGTTTTTGTCTTCTTATTTGAATAATTCATTCTTCGCCAAACCCACATACATACAAACATACATTCGTACTTGACAATCGGTGTTGGTGTTTACGTTCCCCTACGTTAGCAGTTCGGCAAAAGCGACCGATAGAATAAGTAATAAGTTTTTAAAAGATTGAGTTTTCGGGTCGGTTCATTCAATTCATATTTCTTTAATATGGTGAGCTAGCACTGTCGCAGTTAAATAATTGAAACAATGTAAAATGCAAATGTTGAAAGATACACACACGCACGCACACACACACACACACTCACACACACACACGCGCGCGCGCGCGCGCGTAAATGCATATGATTTAGTGGTTAAGGCTTCGCAATAATGATCATAAGATTGTGGTTTTCATTTCAGTACCGAGATGCCTGTGCTCTTGAGCAAATTACTTCTTTTCACGCTGCTCCAGTCGACCCACCATGCAAAAATGAGTAATCCTACAATGGACCTGAGCCCCGTTCGTGGGGCCGGAACTTATACGTCAGAGAATCCGGGAAATCGGCCTTATCTGACTACGGTTCGAAAAAGATTCTCATAGATTTTATTTTTCATACAGACGAGAGGCTACTAAACTGTTTCTGTCAACTCATTTTGCTTATTAGCCTGGGGCTACAATACAAGGCAGCTGTTCAAGATGTTGTGCAGTCGGACGGATCCTGCAACCACATGGTCACAAAGAGAGTTTCTTAATCACACAGCCATATCTGCGCAAATAGCCAAGACTACAAATAAATTCTTATACATAAGATTAATTTTCGAGCTTTGCTCTACATAATTAAAGAAAGGTGTAAACAGAAGATATATGGATTTATTAATAAATTACAATTTGTTTCTTTGTAGTTAATATTCAGCAAATTCTTAGATGGACAAATGCTCTTCGAGCTATACAGTTTATTAATTATTTATATTTCAATATACAAGAAACGGACACATACACACACACACAAATATATATATGCATGAGTATATATATATATACACACACACATATATATATGTATATATGCGGCGAGTTGGCAGAAACGTTAGCACCCCAGGCGAAATGCGTAGCCATATTTCGTCTGCCGTTATGTTCTGAGTTCAAATTCCGCCGAGGTCGACTTTGCCTTTAATCCTTTCGGGGTCGGTAAATTAACTACCAGTTATTCACTGTGGTCGATGTAATCGACTTAATCCGTTTGTCTGTCCCCTCTGGGGTAGTAAGAAATATATATATGTATATATGGAGGTAGTAAAGAAATATATATATGTATATATTTATATATATATATGTATGTATGTATGGATATATATACATACATACATACAACACATATATAGATACACCAAATCATGAAAAGGAACACAGTGATAACAATATATGATTTAGGTAATGTATACGAAAGATAAGCGAATTGACAGTAGCGCGAAAGTTTCAAAGGAAGCTGCTCGTCAGACGGTGAATCCTCATAAGTAATCACTTTGCATTACGTTTGCAGATATATATATATGTAAGTGCGCGTGGGTGTGTGTATGTTTGTGTAGAAGCACGCATCTTCTACATTTTCTGGCTTATTACCATATGAATTACCTTCTTTATATATCTAATATACACAGGAAAATATCTTGATGTTTTGCCATGTATAGAAAGCCACACTGAAACAGTTACAGGAATATGAGGGAATGACTAATGTCTTCTTGTTGTAGTGTGATTTTAAGGTACGTCGTATTAAAAAAATGTTAAAATTAACATATCTATTGGTTTTTTTTTTGTTTTGTTTTTCATTGTCATTGCACCTCAGCATAATATATTCTCCAATCAATTGCACATTCTTCAACTGTTGCATCGACAAGTACAGCTGATGATTGGTTTTATGAGGATCATTATATAAATCCGAAAGTTAGGTGAGAAATATAGATAGGATATTACTCAATTAGTCATGTTTTTTCTAATAGCCGCAATTTACTTTTAATTTTTACTGTATTAATGATGCTAACATTAACTTAGTTTTTATGTTTCGACTAAATAGCGTCTTTATGTTCTATTAAATATATTCAACTTCATAAACATTTTATTATCAAACATCTGTAATACTTTCAACGCAGGAAGCATTAAAACGCAAACTAGATGAAAAATTAATATTTATTCAGCAATAAATACTTTTATTTGTTTGTCACAAGAAGGATACAATTACATAAATGTTTCTTTTGCTGTTATTTTAATGTTATTAACGAATCAGAATCTTTACCCTTTACATGTTGATGTAGAGATTAATGACTCATTAAGTAAATGTAAATCATTTACACCGGTTAGTGTAAAAACAGACATATTTAGACACTAAATAAACCGAAATACCATCCGCACGGAAAGCGTAAATGGATTCAGAGTTAATATGTTTTAAGCCTTAGCATATAATTTGTATTATAGAAAGTTGCACAAAGTGGCTTTAATACTGAATGTTTTAGTATATTAATAAACACATTCATGCGACAGGGAAATCACAGTGAGAAGACTGATTATAAAGTTTGTTGAACCGATCCATCAATAAAGAAACGTGATTCTAGGCCCACCTGGTGCTCATGCTACATATTTTATTAAATTTTGCGAACGGTTGGTGTCAACAAAATTGGATTCTTTTAAATGAATCATACATCTCTGTATAAGCGTGATATAGCGAAATGGGTTGTATGTCCTCTTCGTAAATATGAGGTTCCATGTTTCATTCCTCTGCGTAGCATGTTGTCAAAATGTTGTTTTCTATAACCTCGGATTGATCCATACTTTGTGACTGAAACTGGGTAAAGCAAAACTGCAGAGACATCTGTTGGGTAGATTGCACCTATAATACGCAAGGTACAGACTTGTCTTACACAATGCGACATTTGGCCTGAGAACCGCGTTAAGGGTGCACATGGCTGTCTAATACTCTGCTACAAAGTAAGTTAATCAGTTAATCAATCAAGGGAATATTCATCGTCGAACAACGGAGGTCAACCACAAGCACAACCACCAATATCATATTCTCTGTTCACTACTCTCTCAACCGTCAATAATGATAGATATCGAATTGCATAATTGTGACCACTGTCAACGTGATATAATCAAGATATTTTACAATTTCCAATGCTGTAATGTGATAGCAAATATTAGATAATGCCAACACCCGCTGCTATATAATGGTGGTAGGATATCAAGCATAAAATATTTGTAAAGTTGAAGCATATCAGAAAGAATATATATCTCTACTACTCAAAACTTTTTCACACTCTTTGTTTGTCTGTACGAATCTCAGCCAACTGGGGGCATTTTTCATTGCTGACTCTGTGCTGGCAGAATACTCGGAAAAATATTTTCGGGTATTCGTTTTGGATTTTACATTCAGTGTTCAAATTTACATCAAGGCGAATTTAGCCCTACATTATTTCGGTGTCTATGAAATTAAGTACCAGTCATGTAGAGGAGGGGGTGGTATCATATAACACACTTTCCTAGAAGTTTCTTATTTCTTTATTGCCCACAAGGGGCTAAACATAGAGGGGACAAACGAGAACAGACAAAGGGATTAAGTCGATTACATAGACCCCAGTGCGTAACGGGTAATTAATTTATAGAGCCCGAAAGGATGAAAGGCAAAGTCGACCTCGGCGGAATTTGAACTCAGAACGTAACGGCAGACGAAATACCTATTTCTTTACTACCCACAAAGGGCTAAACACCGAGAGGACAAGCAAGGACAGACAAACGGATTAAGTCGATTATATCAACCCCAGTACGTAACTGGTACTTATTTAAAGGACCTAGGTATCTTGGTGGATTCCTCCTTTTCGCCTTCGGCCCAGTGCGTCCATGCTGCCAACAAAGCACGCGGAATTCTGTTCTTGATTCGACGGTCATTCGGAATGCTCACAGCAGCCATATTCCAACTACGCTGGTGAGACCCATATTGGAGTATGGGATTCAAGCCTCTTCTCCTTATCTCCTCAAAGACATACAGCATCTCGAAAGAGTCCAGAAGCTGGCTACCCGCATGGTTCATGGTCTCAAAAATTTGTCCTACGAAGAAAAGCTGAGGACGCTCGACCTTTATTCTCTTGAAAAACGCCGCCGCCGTGGTGATCTCATTCTCGCCCACAACATCATAAGCGGAAAGTGTAACCTCTCGAAAGAGCTGTTCTTCACTCCTGCTCCAGAGCGTCGGCTGCGGGGTCATTCCGAAAAGTTCTACCTGCGACGATTTCATCTCAATCGAAGGAGAGGAGCTTTCTCTGTCCGGGTTGCGGATCCGTGGAACAAGCTGCCAGACGAGATGGTGAAGATGCCGACGACCGCTTTGTTCAAAGCCTCCCTTGACCTCAAGTGGCCTGAACTCCTTACATGAACACCACCCTGTACTTAACTCCATGTCCCTCTACATGGCCTTGCTATTTGCTTTTGAGCCAAATTAACTAACTAACTAACTAACTAATCGACCCCGAAAGTATGAAAGGCAAAGTCGACCTCGGCAGAATTTGAACTCAGAACGTAGCGGCAGGCGAAATACCGCTAAGCATTTCGCCCGGAGTGCTAACGATTCTGCCAGCTCACCGCCTTACTTTACTGGAAGTTTCTAGTCTAAACGGGAAGTAAGTCTAAAGTGAATGAGAGTATTAAGTATTTATTAAAATCCAATTCTATTCACCCAGATGTTTGACATGTGACCCTTTATGCTTAACGGAGAAACAGCTATCAAACTAGGCAGAATCGGTAAAATGTTGTGCAAACACTGCCTTGTGGCATCTACGTACGTCCAGTTATGTTTGATTTCAAATCAATCTGAGGTCAATGTTGCTTACTATGCTTCCGAAGTCGATAAACTACTTATCGAGTAAAAATACTGTGGTTAGCTTCATCGTTTGCTCCACACAAGTGAAAAATATCTTGCTCTAAACTTCGGATAACAATATAATTATTAAAACAAAAACACTAGTGAACGCTTCATAAGATGAGATATGATCTCACAATGCTGTTTAGTTTCCCATTCGAAAGCGTTTCATTTACCGACGTCGATGATATCAATAGGAAAGCAGAAACACCACCGCAACACTCCAATTATCACCACTAGAAATAGAGAGAATAAATCTGGCCATTCAACTAATAGAAAGACTAACTAAATTTCTCACAACTCATATGATGAAATCTTAAAATATACTTTTCTACTCTAGACACAAGGCCCGAAATTTTTGGTAAAGGGGGCCAGTCGATTAGATCGACCCCAGTACGCAACTAAGCACTTCGCCCGGCGTGTTAACGTTCAGCCAGCTCGCCGCCTTTGAAATCTTAAAATATTGTCAATCCTAGTTACAGCTGATGGGGTGGTCACTGACAGAAAATCTTTCAACATAGGTTTGCTCGATGGCTGGACTAAATAATATCAAATATAAACTGTGCATTTGGTTATGTTTCATAACTCAATAATTGGTTCTTCTTTCTAGGAAAAAAAAGAATAAACAAAAAATAGAAAATATGAATTAATGTCACCATTTGCTGATTTTATTTGTAGCGGATCCAAAAATACAGAAAATATAAATTTAGTAAAAATAACGACATTGGTACAAAAAATAACGACATGTATACATATAATATATCACAGTATATAACTTTATCTAAGTGCATGTATACTTACGTGCGTAGGCAAAACTTAATCCATGAAAGTTGGTATTTAAGCAAAATCCAGGAAGTGGATTTGCTGTAACGAGTGAAAAACAGAAGGTTGATATAAACCGATAAAACTATCGCAACATTCACCACGCATACTCACATAAATACATACATATATACATATATACATACATACATACATACATACATCCATCCGTCCATACATACATACATACATACATACATACATACATACATACATACATACATACATACATACATATATACATACGTACGTACGTACATACATACATAGATACATCCATCCATCCATACATACATACATACATGCATACATACATACATACATATATACAAGGGAACACCTACGCTGAACTATTGAGATACCTGCAGTTACTCTATCCAGATTGTAAGTTCAGGTCTATATCTGTAATTATTTGAGCACTGGGATAAATAACACACTACCTAAAAACCAATCTTGAGAAATTAGGCTTCTCAAAACCAGGAAGGAGAAAGCTAATTCGAAGGCTACAGATCTAATCTATCTCTAGAACTGTGAAAAATCTGTAAAACTTTCCAGAAGTTTATCATTTAAATATACATGAACATGTCTAGATATGTCACTATATGCATGAGAATACATAGATAAAACATACAAATCTGCATATACATACATACATACACACACACATACATACATACATACATGCATACATACATACATACATACATACATACATACATACATACATACATACATAATACATACATACCCTGTTGTTGATGTTGAAATTCCAATGAAAGAGCCTTGAATCTAAGTTAGAAACCGGTTCTTTCTCTGTTGGCAAGAAATCTTGAAATAAAACTGATCAACGATATACATATACGAAGAAGCCTTTGATCTTAGAATAGAAACTAGTTCCTTCTTTATTGGCAAGAAATCTTGAAATAAACTGAACAATGACATACACACATACATATACATACATACATACAAACATACATAAATGCATATACATACATATATACATACATACAAACATACATACATACATACATACATGCATGCATGCTTGCATACATACATACATATATACATACATACATACATACATACATGCATACATACATACATACATACATACATACATACATACATGCATGCTTGCATACATGCATCTGTACGTATGTACGGACGCAAGACGCATTTTTCTCCTGATCCATCAATTTGAATTCATCTGTATAAAGAAGCGTGATCCTAGACTGGGAATCAGTTCTATAAGTACCATGAACGAAACTCTCACCTCTTGAGTATGTTTTGCAGCTTCCTGTCAAATTATATTGGTTTCAAATTTTGACACAAGGCCAGTAATTTTGGAGACGGAGTAGGCGGATTAAATTGAACTCAGTACTCGAGTGGTAATTATTTTATCTATTCCGAAAGGATGAAAGGCTAAGTTGACCTCGGTGGAATGTGAACTCAGGATTAAATGTAGAAGAAATGCTGCTAGTATTTTGCCTGTAGTGCTAAAGATTCCGCCTCATTTTTCTGTCAACTAATATTGGTTTCACATTTTGGCACAAGGCCAGCAATATCGGAGGAAAGGACAAGTCGATTACATCAATCACATTTCTCAATAGGTACTTATTTATCAACCCTGAAATGATAAAGGTAAAGTCTACCTTCCGCAATTTGAACTCAGAAAAAGTCGAACGAATTCTGCAGATACTGTCCGCTCGGTGCCTTCTTATTCTGTTGTGTATATGATTTTTTATATATATCTTATATCTTATAACTTATAAAATCGAAGTGGTAAGCTGGGTTATCATTTAATAAAGTGAGAAGTGTACAAGAGCGATAGTGTGAGAGGAAACATAGTGACATAGAGATTGTGAAGGGGAGGACAGAGTTGTGTAAGCAACAAATATGGAGTGACAGTGGGATAGTAGTGTTAATACAGTTCTCTTTCATAGATACACACGCGCGTGCGTGCTTTCAACCTGCCTTTTCCTTCCCTCGCGTCTCTTTCTCTCTCTCTCTCTTTCTCTCTCTCTCTCTCTGTCTCTCAGTCTCTGTCTGTCTCTCTCTCTCTCTCTCTCTCTCTCTCCGTAACACACGCAGACACACATACACAGATCTATAGACAAGTATTTGACACCGTTTAAACCGAAATTATCCGGCAATAACCGAAGTATTCCTGATTACCATTTATTAACAGACGATAAATTGGTTATCGTCTGTTAAATATTTACAATCATATCACTTTTCTTTTCACGAAGACGACTTTTCAACTCAACACTGAAGGCCAAGTACCTTATTAACTTCGTTTTTATTATTTACAAAAATATCTCTCATTCATCTATTCCTTAGTATCTTGTCCCTTTTGGCGTTGTAATTTTCCGTCATGTTCTGTTTGCGAAACCATCTAAAATTTAAACTGAAGGTGAAGTCCCTAAGGGAATTTATTGAACGATTTTCAACGATTACATTAATTTATTAATTCAACCCTTTAATAAAGTCGTGGATGATGGTCACTGTATGTTCGGAACTGTGTCACTCTTGCTCAAGAACAACAGAAATTACGGAACTCTCCGGGAAGAGTCCATACGATTATATATGCAATAATTGGAAGTATTTTCATTCTTTTATGCCTAATAGTACAATACAGGAATACCAAGCATACATGTGTAGGAAGAGAACATACGGCGGTAATGTTGAATTATTTGCCAATAGTGAATTGTACAATATTGCAATTCAGGTTCATCACAAAATGACAATGAAAGTATCCCTCGTCCGTTCACCGATTACGGTCGAACATTTACAGAAAGGAAGATTTCAGTGTTATATAGTGGCAAAATTGACAACGGCCACTACGATGCTCTCTTTCCCATAAACAATCGTGAGCATGAAAGAAATGTAGAAGGAAATGAAATATCACAAGACAGTATAAAAGGGAAAAGAATGAGAATTCAAACACTTAATATGAATACTTCTGAAGAAAGTAAAAACCTTCGGAAATTTAGTTTGCAAAACATGAGGGAATATGAGAGGAGGACAAGAGAACAAGAAAGCTACAAGGATAGGGGAAAGGACATGGGCCGAACATTGGAATGTTAAAAATTTAATGCAAAAATGTATTTAGTATGGCAAAACAGTGTCATATAGAGGTTGGCTCCTGAGTAATACCAGGTAACACTGATATGTATGTGTGCGTGTATGTGTGCGTGTGAGTGTGTATGTGTGTGTGTGTGTGTGGTGTGTGTGTGTGTCTATGTGTGTGTGCGCGAGAACGTGTGTGTGTATGCGTATATATGTGTGTACATTCTATGTTTTAAATACCAGATATTACAATTCTGCAAGTGAAAAATTTTTCAAAATTGCGATTGCTTATCATTTTCTTTGTCCTGCTTAATTTTAAAGTTATATACGCTAACTATTCTAATGAACCGGATGTTTTGGGGTTTTTTTTCAGAAGTATATGTTTCAAACATAGGAGATCGTGATTTCACACAAAAATTAGGGCTAGCGTTAGGGGTTGGGTTTAAGATTTAATAATAGTGTTAGTATTGTAGTTTAGATTTTAGGGATAAAATTTGGATAAGGATCTTGAGTTAAGTTTTAAGGTAAGAGCTGACGGTTAGTCTTTAATAATAGGGTTTCGTGTTAGCTTTTAAGGATTACAATTTTGAGTTAGGATAAGGGTTAGTTTAAACAGAAATTGAAAAGCAATTCAAGAGATTTGAATTCGTGTATAAATTTTTACAGAATTGAACTTGAATATGTTTGGAATATGGATATCAAACTATATTCTTTAAAGAAGAAAATAAAAAAGGCCAACAAAATGTTCTTAGTCCAAAATTTCGGAGAGTGAATTTTGGTTTATGTTTCTTTTGAACATATTAACAGTAGCTTCGCGAAGCTACTGTTAATTCTGTTAATTCTCTGAGTTACTTACACGGGCAATGCCGGGTATTTCAACTAGTATGTATATATATAATATATATATATATAACGATAGATAGATATACCTACAAATAAAGCAAGATTTATTCCTGATCAGAGTTGTTCAAAAACCGAGGTTCTATTGTATATATAAGTCAAAGATTAAAGTACGGGAAACAAAAATACATCTGCCCACCTTGCCACGATGCCAGTTATAACTCATATCTTCTCGAATATAAAAGAATTTAACAGTTCATCCATATATACAATAATGGAATAACAATACTATGGCTATATACTTTTAATGTGCTCGTACAATCGTACAAGTACATTATATGTACGCAGGTGTAAAATGCCCTCTATCTATCTATTTCTCTCTCTCTCTCTCTCTCTCTCTCTCTCCCTATATATATATATATATATATATATATATATATATACAAAGGAAATGGAGATATAATTACTCTGTAAAAGCAGCTGCTAAATAGTAACACAAGTCATTAATAAACTGACATAAATCTCACCGTTTCTTATTGTTTTCCTTTGTTTAGCATTTCCATTCGTGCCAACGTACACGATTACATATTTATATGTATGTATGTATGTATGTATGTATGTATGTATGTATGTATGTATGTATGTATGTTTGTGTGTATGTAAGTTCTCTTCCTTTTGTCATTTGAATTCTTCCACAGAAAAATAATCTAGTGTCTAACACAGATATACTGCTATGTCATTGGTATGTAGATAACAGATAAAATGCCACATTTCAAACTTAGTAAAGTCTTCCATAATTTTTCTGTTCCACTTACAGATTGTATTTATGGTATACGAGTTACTAGCTTATCCAGATTATCACTTAGGCATTTACACAAAAGTCTATATGCACTAATTATAATTGGAAACTAGATGTTGAATTTTGAAACTAGATGTTTAGTAGAAGCTGCCCACAATCTCCCTGTTTCTCTTTGATTTTCAGCGATATTCATATGAGCAGGGCAGCTAACCTCTATGGACATGCTTACACTTTCTTGTCTGTCCCAAACAACATAGACGTCCTATTAGTTTCTTGTATGAGGTTGTGTATGTATGTATATGTGTATGTATGTATATGTGTATGTATAATAATCAGAAAAGTACTGACCACCACTGGCAAATTCCACATTAACAGCGACACTGGTAGAATTTATGTGAGACAAAGTAATGGTGGTAGAGACATAAGGTCATTTCGAAAAGCATTTTATCACTTAGACAATACCAGCCGAACAGTAAAAAAATTAATAAGTACATTCCATGCACACTCAAAAGTGAGAGCAAAATCTTCAAAGTTGGAGAAGCTCTACTGTGCCGTTACTCTGAGAATACAACTGTCTCATGCAACCCACAGGAAGCTGGACTGTCTTACCTAAACAGAAACCTGGAGAAAAAGTAGACATCATGCCAATAAAAGGAATGCATGCCTACATATTCCGCAAGTTAGAGGACAACAACAGCATTGATTGATAGAATAGCCTCTGCTGGACTTGTAATAGAGACATTCTGTTCTACCTACAAGAATATGTATTCGCTATCCAGGAACAAGTGATAGCTACTAAATACTTGATAAACAAGTGAGAGAGAGAGAGAGAGAGAGGAAGAAACCACGAAATCTCCATGTTGTGATAAACAAAAATGTCAGCTCTGCTATACTAATGTGGAAGATATGAGCGACATCAGCAGCAGCTACTCTAAAATGTCTACGATATTATAGCTGCCCCGAGGCATGGTATAGTAGCAATGAATATTTGCAATGCTATCCGGATGAAGGATTACTCTGACTTATACATGAAAGGTTTGTCAGAACCGGCAGGTAATTACTCTTTTCAAAACAAAGAATACTGGTGGAACACCCCAATAAAAACAGTAGAACCTACAGATCTAATATTGTTCTGTTGAACAGGGAACAAAAGTCATGCATGTTTTAGATGTCAGCCGCCCAAAAGATGTGAATTTACAATCAAACGTCCAGAAAAAAAAGAACATTCATGGATACTTACTGCGGAACCTACGTCGCTTGTGATCTGTCTATCAATTCTTATTTTACCTATCATCTTAGATGCATTAGGTGATGTACCAAAATATTTGCACAAAAACCTAGAATTACTCGGTTTCACGGAGAAAGAGCAAAAGAAATTAACGCGGATTTTACAAATCCAATCTATTAGTGGTACGGTGAAAATTTGTAAGACATTCAAAAAATCTCCATGTCAGTTTCTTATGTGATAGATGCAAACACAAGTGCTCAATCGACACACAAACTCAACTGCATATTTACAAAAACAGGAAAAGTTTTGTCGCATTTTTTGCTACCGGCTTAAAATCTCTCAAGAAGAACTTAAACAAAACTCAAAAGGAAGTCATACATACATAGATACATACACATACACAGATATAAGCACCTACATATATGCGTGTACATGTATGTATAATAGAAATTAGTTGGGTGAATAGATCAGAAGAGTGAATAGTTTCAGTAGCCGAAGCAATATTTGCAGTCGTAGAGAATTTGAGAATGGGTTACATAAGTGGCACATTAGGATTAGAAATATGTTACATGTATTTATGTTTTGTGTGTGAGATTTGTTCTATACATGTAATGTAAATATATATGTGTGTGCGTGTGTGTATGAGGGTGTATATGTGAATGCGTGCGCGCGTGTGTGTGCGCGAGCGTGCATATATGTGTGTGTGTATGCTATTTATGTATGGTTTATATATGATGCATACGTGATAATTTGGATTGGTGGAGAGTAGTTTTATTGCCGGAAGTGTTGTAGAATATAGGAAATAGATTGCTGGAAGGGAAGGCAACCATCTCTAAGATAGAAGGCATGCGTGTTCGAAAAGTCGGTGAGAAGGACCTGTAGTAGTTTCATACAGATAGGTATTGTTGAAACTGAAAATAGGTAAACACAAATATAGGAAAACATCGATATATAGGCACACAGGCATGCAGTACGCGTTTGTGAGTAGGTGTACGAATTTATAGATAGAGTACAAGTTTTTATGCAGGCAGAAATGTATACATATTGTGCACCCACACACGGATTTCTCATGCACGAATGCAAACATTATAATATATGAATGCTGTGCTGAATATAAATCACATTATGTGATTATATATTATATATATGTGTATTCTTATATATATATATATATATATATATATTATATATATATATATATATAATATATATATATATATATATATATATATATATATATATATATATATACATATATATATATATATACATATACATTGTAGAAGGTTGGAAAGTAACACATGAGTTGATATGTATATGGAAAATAAGAGAAGGTAGAAAATGCTAAAATAATTTTATCATGAAAATCATTTTAGTAACGGTTCGAGTTTTTGCGACTTTTTCAACTTGGAGTAAAGCACGAAAAAGAATTAAATTGTGGAAAAATTAAATGAAATGTTTTTTTTTTAAATGTTTCCATAGCTTTCAAATGCAAGACACATTTTCTTTTTTTTTTCAGTCTGTCTCTGTCTCTCTTTTTTACTCTCATATATATACACACAGTCACACAACACACAACCACAAACACACATATATATATATATATTCAAGTTACGTAAGATATTTGAGGACATATTTATGTTTATATAAAAAACAGATATATAAAAATAGATAATAATTTTCTTTATCAAAAAATTGCTATGCGGATAAAAATAAACCATCTTTTCTATCATGTTATTCAATAAAGCCAACTTCAGCATTAACAACTGCTTCTAAATGAGATCTAAATCATCTACCTGTTCGAATCAAGTGGTCCTGGTTCATTTTGGACATTACTCTGACTAGGGCAGCTTTCAAAGTATCTTTGGAGTTATAGGAGTGTTCATTGACCTCTCTCTTTCAACAACGGTCCACATGTTATAGTCCAACGGATTGAGATCTGGGGAATTAGAAGGCCAAATGTTAGGGATTCTGTGATCATGAAAATTTTCAGCCATAAATTCCTGTGTTACTAGAGTCATGTGTGATAGTGCAGTCTTATTGAAACACATATGGCTTTCCATTGCATATACGGTTTTTCTAGGGCTTAACTTTTATTTCCAGGACCTCAATGTACGCAGCAGAGTTAACTCTAAATCGTTGTAGAAAAATGTAAGGCGGCATCACATGTTCTTAATTGCTGACAAACCCTAAAACCATGACAGCTGCAGGAAACTTTTGTATGCATAACACTTGGAACTTCAGAAGGGTCTGCACATAACTATCTGTCATTTCTTCTGTTAACTTTTTCTCAGTTGAGAAAAACCAAATGAAATCTGCTGGATTTTTCAGTTTGTAGTGATGTAGTGATTTTCTTTTGCTTTTTCTGACAAACTAACCTTTCTTCATCCTATAAGTCTTATATATACACATATATATATATATAATATATATATATATATATATATATATATATATATATATATATATATATATATATATATATATGATATGTATATATATATATATCTATATGTATGTATGTATGTATGTATGTATGTATGTATGCATGTATGTATATATATGCATATTTATATATACATATATATACATCAGTGGCGTGCGGTGACTTCCGGCGTTGGGCATGCAATGAATTTCATTGAAATTCAATATAAAAGTTTTCAAATCAATTAATAACATCTTAGGGAAGGTAGATATACAGATAAAGATGTAGATATGAACCTTAGGAACATGAGGTTGTCTGGTTCAGATGCTAACTGACCAAAACTTTGCTTATAACTGACTGCTGTAAGAAAATTTCTTTAGTTATAAGGATTAGGGTAAGGGAAGGTAAAAAATTCAAGTTAGTTGTAGAAATAGGAGGAAATTCAGGATACATAAAGGAAGTTCAGGTTGTCACTAGAGCAAGAAGTCAATTTATCTATGTGGTGACAAGAATATTAAGTCAGTGTAGAGAGTTCATTAAATTCTGAGGAACATATGAGATTGTTGATCAGATACTAACTGACCAAAACCCTACTTGCAACTGAAAGCTATGAGAATTTTTTAGTTATAGGAATTTGGGTAAGGGAAGCTATTAGAATACCGTAAAATGGATTTAAGTTAGTTGCAGAAAAAGGAGGAATTCAGAATACATAAAGGGAATTCAGGTTATCACTAGAACAAAAAGTCAGTTTTTCTATGTGGTGAGAATAAAATCTAGGTCAATGTCGAGAGGTCATTAAATTCTTTTACAAAGGGTAAGGGAAACAAACCTATCACTTAATTTATAGTAGGTATCGTATTTTATAACTGGGGGAATAGTGTTAAATTTTAAAATTAGATTAGATTTAGGGAAAGATACAATTTCAAGGTTACAGTGAAGTTTTTCTAGTCGACTATGAAAGTA
Source organism: Octopus sinensis (assembly GCF_006345805.1). Classification (NCBI taxonomy): domain Eukaryota; kingdom Metazoa; phylum Mollusca; class Cephalopoda; order Octopoda; family Octopodidae; genus Octopus; species Octopus sinensis. The sequence continues at coordinate 147,158,060 of NC_042999.1, forward strand.
AATTAAAGGTTAGTATAGTATATTTCATGTTATTATTATATTAAAAAGTTAAAGTTTGAAAATGTAGGAATACTCAAATTTTTATTTAAGATATTTAAACGTTCTAGCTGTGGAATGTATGCAAGATAATCCTAACTCTAGACGATTATTCAATAGATTTTTGTTACTTCGATACTTTAAAATTTCATAGGTTTCCATAGAACAAAGTTGACAACCTACTCTACTATTTCTATAAGGTTTTGCCCTTCTAACTATATCCCATTTTAGGTTGTATCCTATATTATTTGTTTTAAGTTCCAAAATTTTGCTAGATAGTGTAGGGCAACTCGCCTTGTGTTTTAGTCGAAAAGAGGAGAAATGGTTGTTAAGACGTCTTTTAAAATCCACAGAACATCCGAGATAAAAAAAGCTACCGTTAGAAGTTATTATAGTGCATTTATATACTACGTTTTGGACCGAACAACGACCAGATACCGGACAATTTGATCTAATCCTACAATTACACCTGGGGGGATAGTATTCAGTTTTGGAATTATTTAAGGATAGTTACCTCACATTACTGTTATTTAAAATATTATTATCATTATTATTATTAGTATTATTTTCATTTTTAGTGGTCATATTGATATCCAAATTAGGTTACCATTTATTAATCCATTTTCACCATCATTCCCATCTACCATACTTATACCTATACTACCTATATTATTGGTATTGTTATTATCATTATTTATATTTATATCGATGTTGTTATTATTATTATTATTATTATTATTATTATTATTATTATTATATTATTATTATTATTATTATTATTGTTATTTTTATTGTTATTTCTATTGTTGATGCTATTATTACAATTATTATTACTATCCTTGTTGCTACTATTCATTCTACTCCTGGCTAACTTAATGTTTTTACTATTAAGTTTAGCTACTATGGTAGACATGTTTGGGAGGATTGAATATGAGATCAGTAAGGATTTCATATATATATATATATATATATATACCAATTAAGGACTGAACACGAAAAGTGGACAGTCAACATGCTAGATATAGACGTCAAATCGCCATTCTCCACAAAAAATCTATGTTCTCAGATCAAACTCAGATCTGAGAACATAGATTTTTTGTGGAGAATGGCGATTTGACGTCTATATCTAGCATGTTGACTGTCCACTTTTCGTGTTCAGTCCTTAATTGGTATATATAAATATTTTAATCTTCGGATTCTTTCTTTAATATGCTAGACCACTGGTTCTAATTGATAAATATCAATTTTTACCCTAAATTTAATTTTATATAAAAATTAAATATATATATATATACATATATATATATATACACATATATATACATATATATATACATATATATATACACATACATATACACACATAGTGGGTCATAGTGCTAGTGCATGTATATATGTGTATATATATGTGTACATATTACATGTACTTCTATATATATACATCTACACATAAAATACAAAATACAAAGTTATATCTTGATATCGCTAGTGATAACAATACTTAAAATATATAACAGACTGGAATTGTAGGCTCGTCTCTTGCAATCTCCATCAATTGTATCTTGTCCTCCCTCTTGTATAGAAGTGTGTCTACAATCCAGCCTACCTCTACTTCAGTGGGTATATCTTTAATTTTTATCCGGGTAAACCTACGTCCCAGATATAAAGGTAAAAATAAAATATTTCCACTTTGACTCAAACCTTGCTTCTATTGTGGCGAATTTACCGCCTGTGATTAGATATCTTTGATAGTCGCACCAAGACACTTTTCGATCGTGCTTTCCTCCAGGTGTTCAAGTCTTTTTCTTTCTCTATATTGTATACTTTATAGACAATAGTATTTTCTTTAATTTAATATTTTATTTCATTTGGTGGTGTTATCCTAGATTCACCGTCTTTGTCGGTGATCAATCTGTATTTCTTCCATTTTAATTTCAATGAGTTCGCGCCCGCCGACGGCTGCAGCGAAATTCATTTTTGGACTTTCTTCTATCGAAGTCATTCTAACAAAAATGCTTCCGTGTAAACCGTGAAAATATCGTCAATTTCCCCAAACGGATACAATTCAAGGGGGAGGGTTAGAGTTTACAATTATTTAACAAATGCAACACAACAATGTTTTATTTATGAGGAACCAACAAACGTGATAACAATAGTTAAACAGTAATAATAATAACAACAAACCTTACGATGAGCCAGAAAGCAGTAATCAGTTGAAGCTTTAGTCCTTTATGTATAAGAAATAAACCAACAGCAGTATTCTATAGGAGCAGCTGTACGAGAAAACAGATATTACATACAGCCAAACTTCATATAGATACTTAATGCTAGCTAATTAGCAGATAATCTAATGTAAAAGCACAGCTCTATCTGGACTATTCCAATTTTGCACGCTAATTTTATTTTTAATTTATTCCCATTCATGTGAAACCACTTATTCAAGTTCAAGTCATTGATGCAATTTTATACCAATTGCTATTTTTACTTTTGTTATGTTACGATTATATTATACTTTAGTTTGATTTTAATTATTACTTACTACATATAATTCAATTGTTATTATTATTTTTATTGTTAAAGTGAAAGCATCTGACATAAAATAGAGAAATGTTTTTGTTTCACTTTTAACACGTAATACTGAAATAGTGGAGAAGATATGATAATGCTATGGACTCGCTCTGGGCAAGAAGTTGAACATTTTATTTTTCCCATGAAACTACATGGACCCTAAGTAAGGCATGTGTAAAATTTGAATGAAATTGGTTGCGTAGTTCTCAAGTTTTAGGGAAACACACAGACAGACACACATTCTCAGTTTTATATATATAGAGATATCTATGTTTGTAAAAGTTTGCAAATGTTTCCTAGAAGTTTATCACTTCTCGGAACTATATGCACAAGAATACATACATAAAAGAAAAGACACAAATCTGCACGTGCACTGTCTCCATATACATGACATATACACACATAGATTCAGAAATACCCTGATGATGTTGAATTCCAATGAAGGAGCCTTGGATCTAGGTTAGAAACTGGTGCTATCTCTATTCGCATAAAATCTGGAACTAAATCTGTATAAGGACATACATTCATATATACATACGTTAATACAAGTATATCTGCATGCATACAAACTGCATGTACCATATTACCACATAAAATACAATGTTTCTAAAGATAGATAAGTTTGTAGTATAGTATACATCCATATATCGGCATACACACACGCATGTCCGCGTGCACACACATGAAGTCTCTTATTCCAATTTACAGTGGCGTGTTCATAATAATTACGTACAATCCTGTGTGGGCAGGGTTTGAAGAAAGACAGTATTTCAACTGTATCACTATGCCACCGAATCTACACACTTTCACACACGCACAAGCACACAAACACACACACATACACACACACAAAGAAACAAACAAACACACACGCATACATTGATGCTAATCAATTCAAATACATACATATGCACATGTACACATGCATACGCACCAACCAAACAGAAACGTCAATAAAACAATAAGCCAAGCGTCATTCTGAAAGTTGTGGAACAAAAAAGAGGAAAAAGCTCAGCCTTCATAACAGGAATAACAACAACAACAACAACAAACAACAATTGTTACTGTAGTTGTATATATTATTGTTGCTGTTGTTGCTTCTGTTGCCCATGTTACTTTCCTTGTTATTATAAATATCACTATAATTATCAATTTATTTTCAATTATTCCGCAGTAATATAACATTCAGTGCTCTGTACTAACGCTACTATACATTTGCAGAGTAATCAATTGCATAATACACTGCCATATACTACAACACTGCTCAGTGGCACAAGCGAGTAAATACGACGACACTATCTGTCGTTTCGAGTTCTAATTCTCGTCTGTTCTACGAAACATGTATAAGTCTGGAAGCTGAGGGCCAAAACACCTGCCTGATGGGGCTTTCTCCTCTCAATAACTTTTACGTTCAAACGCTACGGTGTCCACTTCCTCTTGCGATATCTACATACACTCACATACGTATGGAGGAAGAGCTCAGGACTGAAGTCTGAAACCGAAGGTTTGTTTTATCATAGCAGCACAAGATCAAAGCTTGGCAACCAGGGCTTACCACAACAAAATAATGAACGATGGCACTGACGAGAAATGCAGAATGTGTCATGAGCAGGATGAAACAGTTTACCACATCTTCCAAGATGGCGTTGGGCTCAATCCCACTGAAACTTCAAAACTTAAGGCAACTGGAAATCCTGTGCAAGATTGATGTCTTGCAAAAAACAGCCTTATTGGGCACAGTGCATATCTTAAGGAAAATATAATCTGTCTGAAGTCCTTGTTACTTAACAGATGACTAATGACTCCGGCGCATTTTTACCAACACAGTGTTACGAGGGAATGATGATGATGATTTTATTTATTTGCCACAAGGGGGAAGAAGGGGACAGATGATGACGAACTCACTAGAGAATATTTTGCTCTCCTTCATGACAGAATGAAACTTGCGTCTCTCGTAGTTTTCATTTAGCTTTACCATCTAGTCGTTGGATATTTCAAGATATTTGCCCAGTCCAATTGTGGTTGTTTTACAAAAGATTTCAATTGAATCAAGCCTCGACCTCTTTAGGGTCTGGAAAGGAAAATATGATCTGCTCCTGCTTCTGGGTGGGGCTTCTTATTGCAAGTCAACAGCTTACAGATTTACCAGTTCATCTACCTCGTTTCGTTGATTTTCCAGTTCAACATATTGAAACTATAAATAACAATCGGAACTTCTAAAGAATTTATGACTAACACCTTGTAACGTGCATTTAACTCAGTTTTTAGGAGTGCTTTAACTCTCCTGTAACATTCCTTCCTGATCTTCTCTGTCAAGTTTGCATGCTGAATGCCAGAGATATTTGTAAGTTTACAAATCTATTCATTCCTATGTATTTATAAGTTTGTTCCGGCTCAAGCTGTTTTATAAATGTGTCAACATCTAACTCCACTGAATATGAGGTTTTAAATTCCCTTCTTTGGAAAGTGGACTCTGCACATTTATCAAGAGCAAATTCCATTCCCAAGTCATCATGCTTTCACTGTACGTAATAAACCTTCAAGGTCGTTATCGTCTTGAGACTTCCAAGCTCTTTATCGTCTTTATAATTGTATTAATAATAATGAAGATAACGTCAACAGCAATAATAATAATAATAATGATAATAATAATAATAATAATAATAATAATAATAATAATAATAATAAGAAGAAGAAGAAGAAGAAGAAGAAGAAGAAGAAGAAGAATAAGAAGAAGAAGAAGAAGAAGAAGAAGAAGAAGAAGAAGATGAACAACAACAACAACAACAACAGAAGCAACAAAAACAACATCAATAACAACAACATGTCAATGTGGAATACGAATCTCCAGTTATACCAATCTAATGGAGTACTGACCACAAAAAATATAGTGCCTAGAGTAGAAAAGATTATATTTTCACAGAAGAATAAAAAGGTAAACGTTAGATGCGGATCGATTTGAAGTCAGAAAGTTAGGTTGTTCGTAAAGCTATAAAGATTCTCTGAATGTCCTTCACACACGTACGAATAGAATGAATAAAACTACTAGAAAGCCAGTTCACTAAACGCTCGA
>NC_042999.1:147168736-147176236 GCF_006345805.1 Octopus sinensis
CTATAGAATTTTTTGTAGGCTCATTTCCTTGATAAATCATTTTGCTCTAGATAAATGTTGGCCTCGGTGGTAGTTAGAAGCCTTATGCGGGTTAGTATTCGGGAAAGACTGTAGACGATTGATCAATCCTCAAGAAATAACAGACAACTCATTTTCATATCGCTTCCTCACATTTTCTAGAAATGAAGACAAAATTCATTTATGAAATTCTAGAAACGCTAGATGCACTATGCATTTCTTTAGAGCCTATGTCAACGATGGTTTTCCATGTATTTGAACGTGCACACAGAGGCTTGGGCAACATTTATTGCAGAAACTGGCACTTGCCCATCTAAGCAAGTCTCCCCTTTCGGCGTTACTAATGTCTTCCAACTGAACAGCCATTGCATTTATGTAGATACAACTTGGTAGCAGGGTCTACAGGGTTACAAAGAACCGGAATAGATTAAAAAGGCCTTTCGTGCGGTGTTCTAACAATTCCACCAATCCACCGTCCAGGATCGTTACTTTGTTTCCCGACCCTGAAATCATAAGAAAAAAATCCTGATATCGGCAGGCTTTAAAAGTAGAGAATCGAGACTAGCACAACAAAGTATTTTAAGCAACACTCTAATGACTGGAAATTCTCCACCTTTTTATAAGCAGCATGATTGAAAGAAAGAACAATAGAGAGAATACGGTGTTGGGTTGGAATGCATTTCGTAAATAAGTCTCCACGATGCGAGATGACTTGAGGCTACAAACAACATCAATAACTTGGATATCATTTGGTATTACTTTCTTAAGTGTATTAGTGTCTATCTATCGTTAGTTTAAATCAAATCCCGAGTGGAATTCTCACATTCACTATTATAAATGAAGGTCCAGTAAAATCAATGTATCTAAATATGAGTTGTTACCTTTGCTGTTGTTCTTTAGCCCAATGTTTGTTCAGATCCACCAGAAGCATGGTGTGGCTGTGTTGATACCATCAAGTCTTCCAGTCTGATATGCTCAATCCTCCGTCGGTTTAGACAATGAGCATTGACTTGTTCTGTCGACTGTGTTATTTCTTCTGACTGAGCTTTTTTTCCTATACATGTTGTAGTGGCGATTGAGCACCACCATTCATGGTGCGTGTTGCTCAGTAGTTAGGGTGTCACACTTACATTCTCGGTTTCAGTTCCAGTACCGGGTGGTGCATTAGGGTCTTGTACAAAACACTCCACGTTGCACCAATGAACCCAGCTGTGAGTTCCAACTATCAGGTGAACGTTTCCACAGCAACGTTCTGTTCAAGGGCTGTGTTGTTATCTTAGTCATTTATAAATCATGGAAACCGTGTTGAGTTCCGGCTTTATGAGATCTGGGGCTTCCGACAGACCTAATTTCTAAGAGTAATATAACAAATTGAAAAACTATGAGAAAGTTGATCAACCATGTTCCCAGTAGACTAAATTAGACGTAGAAACGTTAAATACACAACAAAATGTAAACAGCATTTTTGCTCAGCTTCTGGTTTAATAAAGTGTGTAGTCAAGCCGTATTCAATAAATGTGATAGGCTATTGGTATAAAATACAAGGCTGTTAATTTATGTCATTGTAAGCTAGAGTTTCTCGTTCCAAACGGATTTTCAAATGATAAAAATAGTTTTTACAGTCACTTGGAATATCTATTTGAAAGTGGTAAATAAATAGTGGTTAATTTCTGAGGGCTCTTCATAACCCTATTACTCCCTCTCTCTCTCTCGATGTCTGATCTTACAATTTCCTTCCTGGACTAACTCATCCACTTTTTAAATATGGCTAGACTCAACGGTGAGATGTATGTTGGCATCATTCAGTATACTCTGCCTTAAAAAAAAATGGAGAAGCTGAGTGAGAGGCTAGCAATATTGGGTCATCAAGCACGCTACAAAAACTACCCAAGAAAAGAAACCCTTCAAATTACACTTCTTCAGGCTGAGTGCTCTTCAAGATTAAAGTAACAGTGCAGAGGTCACTGGAATGCATGACTTAGAGGTACTAATTGAATGGATAGAATATATACGATAAGAAATGGATATTAACATTGGTTAGGGCGGCGAGCTGGCAGAATTATTGGCCTAGCGAGAAATATGCTTAGCGGTATTTCCTGTGCCTTCATGTTCTGAGAACAAATTCCACCGAGGTCGACGTTGCCATTCATCATTTCATAGTCTATAAAATAAGTACCAGTTGAGGACTAGGGCCGATGAAATAGACTTCACCCCACCCACAAAACCTTGAGCCAAAATAGGAAACAAATAACTACATTGATTATATATAAATGGGGAAAAAAATATTAGACCGTACATGTGTGATTCTACAAGGAAAATATAAACATGAAGAATAATTTCTTTTCTACTATAGAAGCAAAGGCCCGAAATTTTGGGGGTAAGGGACCAGTCGATTAGATCGACCTAGTACGCAACTGGTACTTAATTTATCTAACCCGAAAGGGTAGAAAGCAAAGTCGACCTCGGTGGAATTTGAACTAAGGACATAAAAACAGACGAAATACCGCTAAATCATTTCGTCCTGTGTGCTAACGTTTCCGCCAGCTCACAGTATTATATGAAAAATACATTACTTGAAAAGCTGGTAGGTTAATGCTCATTGTGCAAATATTGATGGTATTTTTTTAATTACATAACTAACAAATTAAATAATTCATAATCGATAAAATAGCAGAAAACATTAAAGTATCCGTATAGCTAGTGAATTATTAGGTTATTTTAGGTTTTAAAACTGTAGTCAGATAAAAATTAATACTTAAATAAAAAGAGAGAAAATGAACGTAATAAATGAGATAAAGAAAAATTGATACACAATTGGAATTACGCCGACATTTATTAAATTACCAAAAAAGCAAAAGCACTCATGCACATACACACAAACACAGCAGATTGTGCACACACATATATATGTGTGTGTGTATGTATGTGTGTATGTATGAATATATGTGTGTATACATATGTATATATATGTATATATGTATATATACATATGTGTAGTTATATATATGCATATATATATATATTTACATATGTCTACATAGATACATATAGACAAGAACACACACAAATATATATGTGCATGTGTGTGAGTATATGTATGCGCATGTATATATATGTCTTCCAAGGAATAAATGACATTATGAACATCGCTGTTGTTAATAATCAGTCTCGATGTAGGGAAGAAAAATATGTCTATCGACGTTATAACTTAATTGTAAATGCTTAAACTAAATTTATCTGTATAATGAAACATAATGAAAAAGAATATCCGAATGCCAAAACGTATTTCGTAGAGAACAAAATGAGGAAAGCATTTTACAGAATACATTACATTTAAATGATAGTGGGTAAGCCTTGGAATTTTGAAAATATTCAACTGAACAATCATATCAAAAAGATAAGAAAACACTAGCAGGAAGGAAAGTGTTTCCCGTCAAAATGTTAGGAATAATTTTAAATATTTGAGCCTAAAAAACCGTGATAATTATAATTAAAGAGTGAACGCAATACGATGGACTATACACTATATTCATATACTCAAATGCTAATCACTAGGTTCTTTGCTAGTGTCGTAGTCCATATATATATATATGTGTGTGTGTGTGAGTGTTTGTGAGTATTTATTTTTCTTTTATTTCTTTCATTCATTTGGCTGCACCCATGCAGGAGCACCACCTTTTAGTCGAGCAAATCGACCCCAGGACTTATTCCTTATAAGCGTAGTACTTATTGTATCGGTTTCTTATTGCCGAACTGCTAGATTACGGGGACATAAGCACACCTGAATCGATTGTCAAGCGATGGTGGGGGCCAAAAACAGACACACAAACACACATACACACACACACACATATATATATTCATATATATATACGACGAGATTCTTTCAGTTTCCGTCTACCAAATCCACTCACAAGGGTTTGGTTGGCTCGCAGCTCTAGTAGAAGACACTTTCCCAAGTTGCCACGCAGTGGGACTGAACCCGGAACCATGTGGTTGGTATACAAACTACTTTCCACACAGCCACTCATATATGTGTGTGTGTGCGTTTGTGTGTGTGTGTGTGTGTGCGTGAGTGTCTGTGTCTGTGTGTGTGTGTCTGTGTGTGTGTGTCTGTGTGTGTGTATATGCATATATGTATATGTATATGTATATATATATACGTATATATGTATATATATGTGTGTTTGTGTCTGTATGATTGTATGTGTGTGAGCTTGTATGTGTATGTGTGTTATGTAAGGGAGATGACAAGCAATAATTTATTTTACGAACTTTATTATCTTACAGCTGTTTCTGTTATATCATGCAATACACGCACAGTTCACACAGTTAAGTAGTTATATATATATATATTATATATATATATATATATATATATATATATGTGTGTGTGTGTGTGTGTGTGTGTGTGTGTGGATGTGTGGGTGTGGGGGGAGTGGTTGTGTGTGTTTGTGTGTGTGTAAATGTATACTATTCTACGTGACACAGCTGCACATTAGCTTATCCTTTGCAGTAGGGAAAGAGAGAACAAAACGGTCACTGTCATAGAGACCGGTGATCGGGTCGACTTCTACTTAAGTCAAAGTCTAGCACAATATAACGATAAATAATCATGTAGATCGATGAAATAAATACCAGTTGAGCACTGGTGGCGATATAATCGATTCGCGTACCTCCCTTGATGGCGTTGTACATATATATGAAATTATTATTATTATTATTATTATTATTATTATTATCATTATTATTATTATTATTATTATTATTATTACTATTATTATTATTATTATTATTACTATTATTATTATTATTATTATTATTATTATTATTATTATTATTATTATATTATTATTATTATTATTACTCTTTTTTTCCTCTTTCAAATTTGCTTCCATTTCTTGCCGGGTGTTTTCCCGACTCCTAGGGCAAAGAAACTCATAGTATACATTGGTAGGCCATTAAACTAAACTCAATAGTTCGTTCATTTTTTTTTATTTTTTAAGTTAAATTAAAATACATGGGTAGTAATAATTCTCACATCGACAATGCTCTTCTCAATACGTGTGATGAACCAGTTAAGACAATCTTTTGCACTTCTTGCACTTATTATTATAATAATAATAATAATTATTATTATTATTATTATATTATTATTATTATTACTCTTTTTTTCCTCTTTCAAATTTGCTTCCATTTCTTGCCGGGTGTTTTCCCGACTCCTAGGGCAAAGAAACTCATAGTATACATTGGTAGGCCATTAAACTAAACTCAATAGTTCGTTCATTTTTTTTTATTTTTTAAGTTAAATTAAAATACATGGGTAGTAATAATTCTCACATCGACAATGCTCTTCTCAATACGTGTGATGAACCAGTTAAGACAATCTTTTGCACTTCTTGCACTTATTATTATAATAATAATAATAATTATTATTATTATTATTATTATTATTATTATTATTATTTGAATGAAGTTTACATATAATAGTTGCTGGAGAGTGAAAATGAAAAGAAAAAAAACAAGAAATCAAGAACAAATATCCAACAAATATTCAGTATCCAAAAACAATAACGTTATCGATTCCATCAATACGAGCGACGCCGACACAGACAATAATGGCGATGACGATAACGATGAGGACGGCGGCCATCGCGACCAACACGACAACTTGCAACAATTTAATAACAGGAACAGGTTCTGTGTTATAACTGGCCACATTTTAACAATTTTCAACAGCATGCGTTTTCTTTTTTATATGTCACTCAGTTTCGCAGTATCCGATCTATTTATAAATTAATCAATCAGCCTTATCAATAACTTGATCTCACAAACATTAACCGAACGTTCTCGTCATTCAGCTAACCACAAGCCAAATCTTGCCACGTACAACGTTTCCATTAAAAGTTTCTCTCTCTCTCTTTCTCTCTTTCCCTCCTTCTCGCCCTCTTACTCTTTAACCATGTAGTTCCGGTTTCTCCCCCACTGCGTCGCTTATAGGGGACTTGTAATCTATCAGGGGCTAGGTTTATGATGGTTATGTCTTTATTTTTACACTCAAACGCACAGACACATGAGAGCGCACACATATATGTGTATACGTATGTACACAAAAACGCGGGCGCGCACACTGACACAAACACAAGAAATAAAGGTTGAAAATTCACAGAGAATACACGAAGATTTATTTAAATACTAATATGTATGTATCTCTCTTCCCCCTTTCTCTCTCTCTCTCTACACACACACACATATATATATATATATATATATATATATTTATATATATAGGGAGAGTTTGCGAAAAAAACAAAAGACGAAGACAGGTGGTGTACAAAACAAACAGAACGCTCAGGAATGGAAAAAGCTTTTTACGTTTCGAGCCTACGCTCTTCTATCTATCTATCTATCTATCTATCTATCTATCTATCTATCTATATATATATATATAATATATATATATATAGATATAGATATAGATAGATAGATAGATAGATAGATAGATAGATAGATAGATAGATAGATAGATAGATAGATAGATAGATAGATAGATAGATAGATAGATAGATAGATAGATAGATAGATAGACAGACAGATACATACATACATACATAAGAAGATGAGAAAAGCATAGGCATAATTGGTAATCCTTTATTTCAATAGTTACATATCCGACAACACATTACATCACACTACTCAGTAGATACAGCTTATAGAGCAAGCATAGAGCAAACACGTCGTCAGACGATCGATAAAGAAATACAAGTCAAGAGCCAGTAGCAACCATGCACACTGGCGGAACAGGCCAGTGACAAAATGGGATGGAGTAGGTTGGTAGTTAAGTCAACCGACATTATCGCAAAGTGGTGTTTGTCGGGTTGAGGTTAATCTTTGGGTAAGAAAGTTGCTCTTCGGCTGGTTTTACTTAACCATTTAATGTTTCATTCCGTCTTTTCTAGCACATTGATTTCCACCCTCTCTGCAAGTAGAGATCTCGTATAAAGCTGAGTTGATAGTTTCCTTGTGCCAGCGGCTTCTCTGTTGGCTTCAAAGGCGTGCCTTACCTAGTGAGATACGCAGAAACTCGTTACTTGTTAACATTGGGCTTTGTACGAACATAATCGGGCAAATGCATATACTTACATATGCGCAAATGCGCAAGCGAATAAACACATATATATTACAAAATGGATAAAGAAATACTTATTACAGCTGACATTAATTAAAATGTCGAAACAATTGTCAACAATCTTTCGTCTCTGGGATTGGTTGCTTCTACCACATTTCAATATCACGACGTATATTAATAAATTGCGTTCTCTCAAATCTGCCGTGCCAGAAAATTCAATTTTGTTGCCGATTCTCTTCTTTGTAAACATAAATGCTCCATCCAACCACTCTCACTCGCATCGAAATGTCACTACACTTCACTCTTGCTCAACGTTCACCAAACAAGTGTAATCTACGTGCAGCTTTGCCACC
>NC_042999.1:147181236-147193736 GCF_006345805.1 Octopus sinensis
TATATATATAGGAGCATGGGTATATAAACTTATATGCATATGTATATTATATATTATGTGTATGTACCCATTCTTGTATGGGTGTACCTTCTCTGATATTCATAGTTAGATTGTATTTTATAATCTCTGAAGAGAACTTGGGATATATTTGTAAGTGTCTCATTTATAACCACATATTAACTTATCACACCTGGCTAATATGAGCATAATGAGAATCTCATATCTACATGACTGAACCAGCTGTAAGATGTAGTTTATATTTATATTTATTTATATTTATTTATACATATTGTACTTATTGTATTGTATTACTCATTGATGTGCATTGTTTTGTTCTGTACTATTATCTTTGACCTTGATGTTCATATGTAGTTGGTTAATAAATTATGTGATTGGGTATTTTCTGGTAGTTGATTATTGATTAAGGTGTATTTCTCCATTTTCTTATTTTGTATATATATATATATATATATATATATATATATATACATATATACATATAATTAAAATAAGCAACAGGATATCCAGAAGTAATGCAGTACGATCGTTTCAAGCGACTCCATTTAATTGAACAATGCACCCATTACATCAATTTAAATGCAGAGCATATGGACACATTAGTATAATTTTACCTGGTGCCTCAATGTAAGTACCTAATTCATCTGAATATCTATATATGTGTAGTATAGGACAAACAATAAGTGTCATAATAGAACTCAGAGTTTTAAATGCCGAAGCTAAGAGCTTCGGGGCATATTCATAGGCTATTTTGACGATAGACGCTATGAAAGAAAAAACGGTTGAAGAAAAGTGAAGTTACTTTCATAGGCATAAAAATATAAAAGTTATAAAATATTAAAAAAAAAAAATTATTACAAAAAATACACGCAACCACATTCTCACAATAGATCGAAACCTTCTGCGTTCGTAAAATCTACATACGTACACACTCATAAAGACATGTATATATATTCCCATACACACACTTACATCCTCATAGAGATGTGTATATGAAAATGTGAATGTGTGTATGGGTATATATATATATATATAATATAATATATATATATATATATATATATATATATATATATATATATATATATATATATATATATATATATATGTACGTGTATGTATGTATGTATGTGTGTATGTGTGTGTTTACGTGTGTGTCCGCGTGCGTGTGCACGCGTCCGCGCGTTATTATGTATATGGATGAATATGTGAACGACCATGTAAATGTACGTATGGGCTGAGTCTTCAAGATCAGCTAAGGACAATCGCATGTCGAACCAGCCATGAAGAACAAACCAACATTAGAAAGTAATCGCACACCAATCCCTTTAAAACGGCAGCCACTTTAACAGTAGTAGAATCAGCATCCCATTACATCTACACATTCAGATTAATTGGCCAACAGGCTTTCATCAACAGCACACCTTGAAAGAGTCAGTGGCTACTATACACTTCATGCCACGACAGACAGAGAGGATGCTCTTGAAGCCGAGATTTTTAACTTGCGGAGAGAGTGTTTCCATATCGCCTGTTGCGTAGAACCAATTATAGTGATTGAGAATAAATGTCCAATCACGCTCCTTCCTGTTGACTCCAGTTTTTTTCAAGTATCAATCACACACGGTTGAAGCCCAACCACAAACCTGGAAGTACGTACAATACTACCACTGGGTAGCAAAATATGAAATCTGAAGGTGGACGAGGTTTATGCTGTACTACACTACATTCTTAACAGAATATACCATAACTATATATATATATATATATTATATATATATATATATATATATATATATATATATATTGAAAACAAGTTCGTTTTGTCATATTAAATATGTTAATGTTTTATATATATATATATATATATATATATAAATATTCTGTAATTTAAACCACCTCATCTATAATAATTAACTACCCAAAGATGCAACAAGCAACATTGTAGGTTCAATAATTAGAACCTCGTAAATTACCTGACTCACCAGTTTATAAGACAATACTGGAATCAATAAATAACAATAGATTTGTGAATCACCTTCCACCACTACTAAATAAGTGCTGTTCATAATACTTGAAGCTTGGCAACCATTATCAAACCTCTTTCATTTCTCTTACTGCACCAAACATCATTATTTATACTTAGCTCATATGAAATCAAATGACTGAGGTGACATTGAATATTGATTACGAAGCTATACGTACATACATACATACATGTATGTGGGTGTGATATATATATATCGCCACGATAGATCGTTAGCCACTACACACATTTTTTCTCTCGTTGTTTTTTTCTGTGTCCCTTTCTGTAGAAGAGCGTAGACTCGAAATGTAAAATACTTTTTCTATTCCTGAGCGTTATGCTAATACACCTGTTTGTTTTGTACACCACTTGTCTTCGTCTTTTGTTTTTTTCTTGGTAAACTCTCCCTATATATGTATATATATATATGTATATATAATGTGAAATAGAAAGATGAATAATCTTGTAGTAGATTAATCAAAAGTTTAACCGATACCTTAGTAGCAAAAATCACAGCAGTGAACAGCACGGTTGGAGGTACAACCAACTGGCGTTGCAACCGTGCGTTGGTGCGGATAATTGAAATTAAAACATTATTGGTGAATTGAAGAAATGGAGCTGAACGCAGATTGAACAGAAATCGTTTTATTTCATTCTACACGTGTTTCGAAAGGCACAAATTACCAAAATCTGATTGAATAATGGGACCATATTGTGTCTTTCTCTTCAGGAAGAAAAAAGGAAATCCGTTGGAAAAACAAAACAGAACAGAGGCAGAGCAAAAAACAAATCGAACTGTGCTCCTAAGAGCCCATGGCGAAACTGTTTCGCCATGGGCTCTTAGGAGCACAGTTCGATTTGTTTTTTGCTCTGCCTCTGTTCTGTTTTTGTTTTTCCAACGGATTTCCTTTTTTCTTCCTGAAGAGAAAGACACAATATGGTCCCATTATTCAATCAGATTTTGGTAATTGTGCCTTTCGAAACACGTGTAGAATGAAATAAAACGATTTCTGTTCAATCTGCGTTCAGCTCCATTTCTTCAATTCACAATATATGTATATATATATATATATATATATATATATATATATAATATATATATATATATATATATATATATATATATGTATATATATGAATGTATATGTATGTGTATACATATTTGTATAATAATTTAATGGGGTGTGGCTTAGTGTTCAGGGTGCTGTACTTATGATCTAAAGTTTGTGTTCCAATTCCTGAACCAGGCGGTGAGTTGTAGTCTTCAGAAAAAGTCTCTATTTCACGTTGCTTCAGTCCACTCAGATGGCAAAAATATACGTTATTGAAATTAGGAAAACTGGCCTTAGGCGCCTACGGCTCAGGATGGAGTTCCGATCTTTTTTGTGCATATATAAATATGCACATGTGCATGTATTTAATATTGCATATATTAATAAGCAGATGTTTATGAAATAGATGCGGATGAAGATGACAAAAGCACTTAACATTGTGGATTATATATTCAAAGATATATGCGTGTGAATTTATAAAGTAAATCTATTAATCTATTGTGTTCCTCAGTGTTTCCAAATATTCTGCTGTGAATAGAATACCGACGGCTTAAATGCCCGATGACCCAAAGAAATATAAGGTTAAGCACAAGCAGAACGTTCTATTCACTTCTGTTGAGAGTATGGCAAGCAATTTGAGGATATTGATTGAGTTAAATCAAAACAATACTGTCAAATACCTTTCTTGTAAAATCTGAAATCGAAAGGAAATAAGTGGGCACTTCAAGATAGCATGATTAGGTTTTGTTAGTTTGAATATAGTTGTATAAATAAGGCGTATAAATAACAAAAGTTAATCTAACTTCATTTTTTCTCTAGATAATTTTTTACTATATCAAACCGGGCATCCATATCCCTCTCCTTATTTATATTTCTATGAAACCTAGAGGTGTGTATATTATTATCAACACATTGATTGAGTTTACTGCTCCCTGTATGTTTGCCAGCTGCTACATTCACCTCAAGATTACCGAAAGTATGAAAGTACTAACATTATCATAATATATAATGTGAAAGTTTTATAAAATTCAAAAATAAAACGTTAAAATCAGGCTATACTAAATTTCATTATAGACAACAAAAACCTTGTCATATTTTAAATTTGATAAAATTCTTGCAAATGTCTAATATTTCACTTACAGATGTTGGTTGATTCCTTTTTCTGAAAACACTAGCATATCCAGATTGCGACTTACACACTTACTCACAAAGTCAAGTGCATCAATTATTATTGGTATAAATATGAATTTGAAATATGGATACAGAAGCTCGATGTTTTGAACCAGTTGTTCATAGTTATCTTTTATCTCTTTGATTTACACAGAACACTTTTATCTGTCTGTCCAAAACAGTAACATCCGGCCCCTTATGTTTACATTTGACAGATACTTCCATGGGAATAATCTATACTGTTTTGATGTTTGTGTTATATTCAATAACAGGACGATTCACTATATTTATTCTGGGACTGTCTTTTTTTCCGAATGGCTTTGTACATTGCTTTTGCAATAACGTTGTTTCGCACAGGGAAGCAGTACCTTCATGGCATTATTTGGCAGCTGCTAATCCCATGTGTGATGTCTTCCACAGAAATACAACATAATCTGAATTTCCAGTTGTATCTTATACATCTAAGGGTTTCGGTCTTTCTTTTCTTTATTAGATATTTAGCAGCAATCTCTTGTTTTTGTATTACAAATGAATAGTCTTCTAAATGTGATTTGATGTAGCTGTCATGAATCTCTGAGAAACTTAGTTTCATGCTAACATTACTGTCTTCTTCAAGTCACTGGGAAATATAATCAGGCATGATCCCTTTTGTGTATGTATGTATGTATGTATGTATGAATGTATGTATGTATGTATGTATGAATGTATGTATGTATGTATGTATGTATGTGTATAACCTATAAACACATCGAGTTTTACAGGATTTCTTAATACACTCTTTAAACATCCTATCAGTTTTAGGATACCTGTCAATTGATGACGTTCAACACAAATAGAGAAATTATGTATTTTTCTTAGGGCCACTAGAAGTATTTTGTATAATATTCATCTAGTGAAAATCACAAACTATTCTCAGGTTATTGTGACGCATATATAAATTAAAGATTTATTCGTTATAAATATTAGGGTGTATTAAAATCTAAAAATTAGAAGCATTACTGGAATACTATATATATTTAAAACCAGTTCGAAAGGAAATATTATACAAAGTTCCATGTTGATGATATAACATGAAATATGCTTCCTGTTATATGCTTCATGGAATAAAATAAGTTTTATAGATGTAATGTAAGAAAATGCGTGTCTACTAATACCTGCAACATACCCGCGTTAAATCAAAATTCAAATCCAGTTCACTAAAGTGAAATCTAGGAAACCTGATCTTTTGAAAGTATGTGATTACAATTTAAGTATCTTTCGATTCATTTCTGTTCCTTGCGAAACCGTGTCCATAGCCTTCTCTAACACTCCATAAGAGATATGATTGATGCATGCAACTAATATTCCTCTTCAATATGCTAAGTCATCATGTGTGATAAAAACATGAGGTGGAATGGTATCTCAGTTGCCTTTTGTTCCAAGAAGAAACTAATAGGCATAGTTACTAAAGTGGAGCCGGGTGCTTTAGACACAACTAATGTAATATGGGGAGGTAAGGAAAACTGTTTGGAAATTATTGAGTAGAAGTGGCATGAGACCAAGCAGTTGCGAAAAGTAAAGGCAATAACAGTATTTGTTGGAAAGGTAAAAACCGAGCATATCTGTGATTGCAACATTAGCAGCATCTAAGGTTTGTGAGTGATGTTATATTGAATGATTCATCTAAGAATTGTAGAATGTCAATAAAGTTTTGTCGAGAATCATGAAAAGTTGCCTGTGTTATGTTTAGAATGCGATTCTAGCTAAATCATGTAAATTCACCCGTAAAGGTTCTCGTTGATAACAGGGCTCAACAACTGAAGCGAATTTACGGCTATAATTAGTACTGCTCATGAATAAGGTTTTTTTTAATGCGTGGTGATGGGACTGTTTCCTAAGTTTGAGTGGAGATTGTTAGACATGACTGCAAGTAACCTACTTATGAAAAGAAAGAAGAAATTCGAGGGCAAAACTGAACTCAGGAGCACAGCGAAGTCGTAGAATGAAAGACAGAATGAGTTACCCGAACACACACAGAGAAAGTGCGATCATAATAGAGGTAATGTTTAAAGGAAAGGGTAATTGATAGACTCCATAGATTCTAGTACCAGACATTCGAACAATTACCTGATGCCAAGAGCGATAAAATCATTTTCGCGAAATTTCTGCATCGTATGAATGCATTGATGGAAGAGATAAGGATGCAGGTCAACAATGGGGTTTTCTTTACAGACACCGTAGTGATGGTCATTAAAGGGTGAGAGAGATGGGTCTGTGTGTGGAGAGGGAGAATAGGAATAAAAGGTTTGAAGGATGTTGCTGTTAATAGATATCTCCATTAACTTGGAGATAATTGAATTGAGTGCGTTAATAAGGGAGCTGACAGTGTGAAATAGGTTGCGTTTCTCTGGAGTTAGACTACTTTAAGAAGCTTTCTGTGATTGCATCACGATTTTCTGAATCCATATCTTCTACGTCTCTCTCTCTCTCTCTCTCTCTCTCTCTCTCTCTCTCTCTACATATATATTTATATACATACATACACACACATACGCGCACATAACCAAACACAGACAAACACGCATATATGTATATATGTATATAACTATATAACTATATATATATATATAGTTATATATTTATATACATATATACATATGTCTGTGAGTGTCTGTGTTTATGTACGTGCGTGCGTATGTATGTATGCATATATGTATGTTAATATACGTATGTAGTATAAAATATGGATTCAGAGAATCGTGTGGCTATCAGAGAAAGCTCCTCAAACGAACACGCGGCTAATAGTCAAGTCCATATAGTAAACCAATGAAAAAACATATAATATACTGTGCTTAAGCAGCTGAAATCCAAAAGATCCGATCGATTAAGTTATTTTATGAGGAGTATGTGAATGGTTATGGTCAGGACATATGAGAGGTGAATATATTTATTTATACACTTTATATCCTCAAGACATCCCACTTGACAACCTTTAGAGTACAGCGGTTTTCCAACCTTCCTCATGTGGTGATAATTCTTCTGCAATTAAATTATTGCTTCATGAAGAAGGATGCAAAACGGCCGTAATCCAAAGGATATCAAGTGGTTAACTAAATATATTCACCTTTCATATCTTCTGATTTCATGGTTTATGGGCGTGCGTGGGTGTGAGCGTACGCGCCTGCGTTTGTGTGTGAGTGAGAAAGAGAGAGAGAGAGAAAGAAAGAGAGGTCATTAATAATTTTTATTCGTATATATTTGGGCTTTTGCAAAGATAATAGATTAGCGGTCATGTATAAACACAGAAACGATTTACAAACCCATCAATATTCTGCAATATACTTATAATATTCCAATGCCTTATCAACAACATACGCAGGAAGATTTTTGTATAGTCCTTAGGGTAAAAGACATCAAAGAAGGCATACACAATAAAATTGCCCTAAAACTGAGCATAGTTGATTTAACAATATTTTATATATCTAACCTCTGCAAATCTACAAATATTTCGTCGAAATATCAATCAATTTATTCCATCTCAACTTACTAAATCTTAATTCAACCAGAACAAAATCCTTCCAGATCTCTGAATTTAATAAGGAAATATCTTCTAGACTACATAGGTGTAAAAATTATACATTACTGTGAGGGAAGAAATTCGATTGCTGATGCCACTATATATGTTCTGCAATGTAGTTGTCAGTTGAAGTTAGCAAATCTCAATCTTTGTATCATTTTAAAACTCTCAAATTGCATAAAAGAGAGAAGATTAATAACTACTCTCCATATATAATTCTCTATTCAGAAACATTTAAAAGCGGAATACAAGTGAATTATCTACGCCTCGTCAAAGAAGAAAAATACTTAAGCCTTATAAAAATGTCATTAATACAAATTAGTTCCATATAGTGGGCAGAAGTGTGAACATAAAATAATATCCCAACGTTAACAAGTACTTAAATTATGAATATGATACTTTTAGAAAATCCATACACACGGATTTACTTGTTTTATGAAAGTGAGAATAAATGCTTCCAGTTATTATCACAGACGAATATAGAACATTATATACTTACCCACACATAAACTGAGTCCGAGACACTCACACATGCTCAGTTTCGCACCTTATCGTTAAAGGTGCGAAACTTGACAGTACCATTAGTCGATAACTGATGAAGAATACTGGACTTTCTGTTTATATCCCGTTCGTTTTTACATTCAGTATACGTTTGTTTATACATTTTCATTTATATATATCCCTGTAATGTTTTCAATAATTGCTCGTAAGTAAAACTATTTGTATAATACACACACACATGCTGGAGCGGTTGTATGGTAAGAAGCATGAATTTTTTTGTCTGTATTTGTACCACCACTATCGCTTGACAACCGATGATGTTGTGTTTACGTCAACGTAACTTAGCGACTCGGCAATAGAAACCGATAGTAAGTACTAGGCTTACAAAGAATAAGTCCTACTCTGTCAATGTGTTCGACTAAAGGCGGTGCTCCAGAATGGTTGAAGACAAATGAGTGAAACAAGTTGCCCCTGGTGGCTTCCCTCCACTCTCTCATAAATGGCACCAACCACATCAATCCGTCGATACTCCCCCCTTACATATTCCAAACCCACCATCCCTATGCATCCCATACCACCCCTCCCCATCCCTTATACCCCCACCCTTGCTTCCCCCACTCTCGCCTCCCCGACCCAACATCACCACACAACACAACACACTACCACACAACGCCACCTCACACCATACACCACACACCACCATACCACACCACATCAGACCAACCCGCTCACACTAGCACTGACTACTTCCCAGCACCCACACCAGCGCACACACTAGCGCTGACCACTTCCCAGTACCTACACATCATCCACACACCTACACATGCACACACACACACACACGTCAAGGTCACAAGTCCCCTTCGACACGCATATACACGGTCTCACATACACACGCACGCGCAACTTCTTTTGGGGGTCACCACTACATTATTATCTCCTCTGTGACTCCTCTGTCCAGAATTCGCCATGATAGATCGCTAGCCCCTAACCCGTTTTCTATTTTCTCTCCCTATTTATTTCTGTGCTTCTTTCTGTTGAAGAGTGTAGGCTCGAAACGTTAAACACTTCCTCACTCCCCGAGCGTTAAACTAATACATCTGTTTGTTGTTTACACACCCGTCTTTGTCTTTCGTTTTTCTGTAAATACTCACTATATATAAATATATATATATATCATCATCATTTAGCGTCCGCTTTCCATGCTAGCATGGATTGGATGGGTCAACTGGGGTCTGTGAAGCTGGAAGGCTTCGTCAGGCCCAGTCAGATCTGGCAGTGTTTCTACGGCTGGATGACCTTCCTAACGCCAACCACTCCGCGAGTGTAGTGGGTGTTTTTTACGTGCCACCTGCACAGGTGCCAGACAGAGCTGGCGAACGGCCACGAACGGATGGTGCTTTTACGTGTCACCGGCACGGGGCCAGACAGAGCTGGCAAACGGCCTCGAACGGACGGTGCTTTTACGTGCCACCGACACGGGGCCAGACAGCTGGCAAACGGCCTCGAACGGACGGTGCTTTTACGTGTCACCGGCACGGGGGCCAGCCGAAGCTGGCAACGGACACGAACGGATGGTGCTTTTACGTGCCACCGACACGGTTGCCAGACAGAGCTGGCAAACGGCCATGAACGGACGGTGCTTTTACGTGTCACCGGCACGGGGGCCAGCCGAGGCTGGCAACGGACACGAACGGATGGTGCTTTTACGTGCCACCGACACGGGGCCAGACAGAGCTGGCAAACGGCCACGAACGGACGGTGCTTGTACGTGTCACCGGCACGGGGCCAGGCGAGGCTGGCAACGAACACGAACGGATGGTGCTTTTACGTGCCACCAACACGGGGGCCAGACAGAGCTGGCAAACGGCCACGAGCGAATGGTGCTTTTACGTATCACCGACACGGGTGCTAGACGAGGCTGACAGCGGACACGAACGGATGGGTCACTTAACTCCTGCTTTCTGATATATGATTTGATTTTGATTGTTCTCACTGGTCTTGCCGGGTCTTCTGACGCACAGCATACTTCCATAGGTCTCGGTCTCTGGTCATTTCCTTGGTGAGACCTAGAGTTCGAAGGTCGTGCTTCACCACCTCGACCCATATATATATATATATATATATATATATATATGTATGGGTCACCCCATATATAATGCGGTTGTTTTCCAATTACATGAACTAAAGTTGGAAGGGGACGGTATAAACTACCAGCATCAACTTCCTATAAAAGCAGATAGTAATGTTACCTTGTACTTATTCATAGTACATGTTTTGACAAGTGCAGTTCGATTTTAACAATTATGTTTTCGAAGCTATAATGGAAGTGTCAAAGGAGTATATTCGACATATTTTGTTTTATGAGTTCAATAAAGCCAACAACGCAACGGAAAGTGCGAGGAATATTAAATGCAGTATACGGGGATCGGACAATAAGCATAAGCCAGTGTCCACGGTGGTCCCAGAAATTCCGAACCGGAAACTACACCTTAGAAGCCGAGCCGCGTCCCAGAAGATCTGTACAGCTCGACGGGGAACGTCCTGCAAACCTTGATGTAACAAATTTCTGTCGTAACTGTTGAGGAACTAGCAGAGAATTTTGGATTTCTTCATTGATCCATTAATCGACACCTGCGTACTATCGAAAAAGTCAGCAAATTTTGTCAATGGGTTCTTCACAAACCTTCCGAGTCCAGTCACGAGCAGAGTGAATGTGTGCTTGTCTTTGCTGTCACGTCTCACGAATGAACCTCTTTTGGGCCGAATAGTGATTGGTGACGAGAAATGGGTTCTTTATAAAAATGCTAAACGCCAAAGACAGTGGGTAGGGAAAAGAGAAATGCCGACAACCCAGGCTAAAAAAGGTCTCCACCCAAATAAGAAAAATGGCCATCTTCGGTTTCATGACGAAATTTGTTCTTCCATCAGAATAATGCTCGGCCATATATAGTGAGGATGACATTCCAAAGGCTGGAGCAATTTGAAAGGGAAACTATATCCCACCCATATATTCGCCGGATATTGCACCATCTGATTATCATTTATTCCGCAGTTTTCAAAATCATTTGAACGGAAAAATATGAATTCTGTTGACGAACCCAGAACAGTACTGGAAGAGTGTTTTTCATCACGGACATGTAAGTTTTGGAAGAGCGGCCTTGCAAGTCTACCAGATAGATGAAAGGGCATTGTAGAAATTGAAGGAGAATATATTTCAGATTAAAAAACAACTTTGTTTATATTAATAAAAGTATAAAAAACCTCATTATTTATGGGATGACCCAATATATGTATATATCGTTGCTATTATGTTAAACTATTGTATCTCCAAATTGAGCCAAATGCATTTTTTCAATATTCACAATTGCAATAGTCGGTTCATCTTGATCAAAGTATCGTATCTCCAGCTGCTTGAGATGCCAAGATATCAAAACTTGTCAAACAGTTTTGCTATGGAAAGTGCGAAACTATTTTTTCGTTCATTATTTACATTATTTGCATTCGACGGTTATTTGTTCTCATCTTGTTTGTTGTTAATACAACGTTTCGGCTGATATACCCTCCAACCTTCTTCATGTGTCTTGGGGAAATTTCGAACCTGGGTCATCATTCCTAAGGTATTTTTCGATGTTATTATTATGCATGTTATATATTATATCATTAACCACTGCGGCATATGCCCATGGGCATATGGCGTAGTGGTTAAGAGCGTAGACTACTAACCCCAAAATTCCAATTTCGATTCCAAGCAGTGACATGAATAATAATAATAATAACAACATCGAAAAATAACTAAGGAATGAGAACCCAGGTTCGAAATTTATTTATTTATTTACACCATACAAGAAAATAGTTTTGCTTCTGAGTATTTACTAAAATATTACCCTGATCAACTTTTATCAGTTTTTATCACAATTTTTCATATATGTGCGTGCCCCCCCCCCCATGGCATATGTTTTTAATAATAATTAACAAATACACTTGCTGTCAAACTTTGGTCTTTTGCAGAGATGACAATCAAAATATCATATATAAACGATTTCGAGGCTTATCTTTATCAATATTTGCGTCTCTTGAGTGAAGTAAATATAATATAGAATTATATATTTAAAATAAATTCATTCAGGAGAACAATAAAAAAGAGATTTAAGAAAATTTCATAGAAAAATATATTTAT
>NC_042999.1:147198736-147273736 GCF_006345805.1 Octopus sinensis
ATGTGTAGGAAAGTTAAATTCATATGGTTATAAATTTGGCTTATGATTTGCTTTATAGTGATATCCTTGATAGGTGTACATGCATGAAGTATAAGTTTCAATATAACTATATGATTGATGTATTCATGTTTGAAATTTGCTTAAAACACTATTTATTCTTTAAGTAGATATCATAACCTGTATATATATATATATAGCTAGCTAGCTAGCTAGCTAGATAGATAGATAGATAGATAGATAGATAGATAGATAGATAGATAGATAGATAGATAGATAGATAGATAGATAGATAGATAGATAGATAGATAGATAGATAGATAGATAGATAGATAGATAGATAGATGGATGGATGGATGGATGGATGGATGGATGGATGGATGGATGGATGGATGGATGGGTGGATGGATTGATGGATAGATAGATAGATAGATGATAATGTGATTAAGCTCTAGAACATTCATGTACTGTTGACAATGTAATCTCAGTCAAACCTCGTCATGCAAGTCAAAAGTAATTTTTATATACCTTCACTATGAAGTACATCTCAGTACTTTTCACCAGAAATAAAATGGGCCGTCGATAGCAGTAACAAAATAGGTGTAAAGTAATGAAAAAAAAGTTCCAATAAGAGCTAGGGCTGTCTACACACACTGCTTCCACCCTCCTACCGTTTGCAGATGTACTAAACGTGTTATGAATAATGTAATATCTCCTGGCAGAAAGATAAAATACATCACATATTATCTTCACGTATACTGCTTACAGACATCTCGCACGTTAAACAATCCTATCCAAACACCATGAAGTACTTCACAAACGTAAATTTAATATCGAAGTAACACAAAAAACAACATGAAGCAAACCATACAGAATAGCCAATAGATATATCCAACCTGAATATTAGGAGGGCCCACTTGCACATAGAATGTAAAAACTCATATAGAACTATAGAAAAGCAACTAAAATTTCACAAATGCGCACGTATTTGTTTACTGTTCCGGATTTAGCACATGTTCTATCGTTTCATACATTTTGAAGATATAAAATATCTACGCCAAACATTCTTAACGTCACGCGCATAAATTAATCAAGATAGAGAAATTCCTTGAAATATTTGAGGTCCAGAAGCAATAGAGTTCCTTCTTATAATTCGATCTGGTTCGTACATCATGGTCATTTAATTATAGTATGTCTGATGTTAATGTTTGTAATAATTTCTAATCTTCAATTTCAAGACAATTTCGACAATCATTTTATGCTATGCAAGTACGGCTTTATTGATCAATATTTTATCTTTACAATCAAGGTAATCTTCAAGAGATCCCTACTATTCTTCTGGTGTGGGTTATCCTTTCTCACTAGAACACTTATTTCTTGTAACGTTGTAGTTGATATGACTGCTTATAATATATGCATCCTTGTTAGCGAGTTCGTATTTGTGATTGTAATTGGTATTTAAATTTCAGCAACGGTTACTTGCATTTCTGCCAGTATGTTTGTAAGTAGTTAGATATTTTAGTCAGTAGTTTAAGTTATCTCTCCTTTGTGCATTGCGTTTTCCATTTGGTGCAGCAGTCCAGCAATCATTTATGCTGTTAATGCTTCATTTCAATCTTCATATATTGCACTTCATTCTGGAATTTATGTTGGTATTCATTCCATCGTTTCCCAGACAGCTAAAAATTTCTAACGCTCTTACTGTAGAAGATGCACTGTATCTAATTTAAAATCGATTTCAGTTAAATCAAACTAATATTTACCTCAAAAAACTTCTTTGTGATCTTACTTTATGTAATCTTTGTTTTCGGGTATATTTATTTTCTATTATATTTCTCTTACTATGGCATGTCTTTTCCCAGTTAATTTAATTAAAGTTTGAAATGGATTTTGTTTTCTATATTTCTCATACTTGTTTGCCAAATCGCCAGCTTAGCTTTGCTGTATGAGTAATTTTTATGAAGGACAACATTTCAATTTTAACGAATTAATCATCGCAGGGTTTAAAATATTAGAGAAAATTCTGTGAGAAGGGGAATTTGTAAATTATGAACGTGAAAAACCGTAAAGAGAAGAAAATTGATTGTAACCATTTATGAAGTTAGAATATAATTACTTACGAACGTGTAGCTAATTGCTGGTACGGTTCATATAACAATATTATTGGAATTGAGAAACATGGCAATCATATAAATCAGAATATTATAGTCACTTAATAGTTGTAGAACGTACATCAAATTATACGTTATTAAACCAAAAATTATTTGTAATAACTTTAAACATCAAATAAACTAAAATAATACAATAGTGAAAATATTGGATAAGTTTCCACATGTAAAAGTATGCTACAATATTATTGCAAACGAGAATGGGTTATGAAGTGGGATGTAAAGAGTTACAGCTATTACTTTCAGGAAATTGCGAATTAAATAAATGTATATGTTGGTTATATATGCGATGATGGAAAATAAAATTAAGGAACATTATAGAAAGGATACTTGAGATTTTATTAGAATTTAAATCAAAGCTAAATTTTAAAATTAAGTCTGGTTCCATTAACACGGCGGCTACAGCACTTCAGTGGTATAGATGAAAACAAGCGAAGTGCAATAACGGAGATGTGTCAACCAAATGCTGTAACTATAAAATTCAAATGTGCGGCAGTATATATTAACATACATCTCACACACACGCACACACACACACAGATATCTACATCCTTGAAGTAGCGATGAGTAGGAATTAGTTATAAATAATACGAAGTTGTAGTTTTATGCAGAATAATGCTGCACTTGCTGGGAGAGATAAAAGAATAATCTGAAACTGTTTGCAAATAACCATGCATGTATGACGTGTGTAGGCAGACGTGTGTAGGCCGTCCATAAATGAAATGTTGAGGCAGTGTCTTAGGGATGTAGCTGAATAAGTACGTCTGGAGTAAACAGAGAAACGTTGCTCCCATGTCTGGAACAGTGGTTCCAGAATACACACATACATCTTATTCCAAACTGAGAGAAACTCCACTTGATTGATTTGGATAAATCACTAGGGGATACGCTCCAGTCCCGACACAACAGCGTTGTTGGTCGTTCCCTATTTCTCCTACCGTTACTATAGGTCTCTGTTCCTCAGGTGTGGTCCATCCTGAACATCCTCCGCACCTGTCTCACATTACCTATTACGCTCACTCAGAACGTCTACACTCTAGCGTCTCCTATTTGACCATATATTCCCCACAGCAAGGCGGTGGACTGACAGAAACGTTAGAACGCCGGGCGAAATGTTTACCGGTATTTCGTCTGCTGCTACGTTCTGAGTTCAAATTCCGCCGAGGTCGACTTTGCCTTTCATCCTTTCGGGGTCGATTAAATAAGTACCAGTTACGCACTGGGGTCGATATGATCGACTTAATCCGTTTGTCTGTCCTTGTTTGTCCTCTCTGTGTTTAAAACACTTGTGGGTAGTAAAGAAATAGGTACTTCGTTTGTCTTTAGGTTGTGAGTTCAAATTCCGCCTAGGTCGACTTTGCGTTTCATAATTTCGGGGTCGATAAATTAAGTACCCGTTGCGTACTGGAGTCGATCTAATCGAGTGGCCCCATCCCCAAGCATTTCGGGCCTTGTGCCTCGAGTAGAAAAGCAAATATTCCCCGCAGCTGTTGAAGTACAACAGTTTAAACGGAATATTGAGTGAAATAGTCTCAGGGAAATTGAAGAATCTCAACATCCATTAAAACTGCTTCTTACTCTAGGTTCAGTCAGCAAAGAGAAAAGTTAATGGATTGCAATAACCATGTTTGCAGCACAGGGGGAACAGGCTCTGATCGTAAGTTCTGCAAAATTTCGTATTGCAACATGGTTTTTCAAGCAATGAGCCTATCTTGATTCATAAAAAAACTCTATCCTTTCATGTCTCTCTGAGAGATTGTTCACTTTCTAGACAATAGAATGGTCATGAACACTGTCTTTGTACCATGACAAATTCAGATATGTTTATGTAAGCCATTCAGTTATTTCAAGATTTCTTGCCAATAGAGAAAGAACCGGTTTCTAATCTAGATCCAAAGCTCCTTCATTGGAATTTCAACAACAACAGGGTATTTTTGTAGGTATGTATTTATGTATGTATGTATGTTTGTATGTATGTATGTATGTATATGCATGTATGTATGTGCAGATTTCTATGTTTTAGGCATGTATTCTCATGCATATAGTTACATATCTAAACATGCTCATATATATTTATATGATACAGTTCTGGAAAGTTTTCCAGATTTTTACAGTACCAGTGATGGATTGGATCTGCAGTCCTCAAATTAGCTTTCTGCTTTGATAATTCCTGTTCCTGGATTGCAAACGCATTCCCTTCAAAGTGGGATGTAATAATTCGGCTATTCGTCCATGATGAACTGCTTTGATGATCGATGTTACTATCATCACGGAGCTTTCTACTAACATATACAAGCATAGTCTTCTGCTCATATAGGCTCATCATTTCATCACGTAATACGTTGTGGTAGAGTCGTGTGACTTCTTTGGGGATGTATTCTAGGTTATCAAAGGGTGTTGTCAAGGAGCTGCCTTCCAAGTTGTATGATGCATGCTTGTATGTATGTATTCATGTAAGCATGTATGTATATATCTATGCATGTATGTTATTTATGTATTTGTATATACTCTCTTCATTCTGTTTATTAAAATTCTTTATAGAAGGTGGGTATTTGCAACAGAAAAGAAAAATAATTCAAGTTTCCATCGCTGAAATTTTCTCCATAACAATAAGTGTTACATTCAGAACTTTAGAAAACTCCTGCGCATTTTTACTGCTCCGTTTAGAGATTACATTTGTAAAAGTGTATGGTATCTGATCTCTTTCATTGCCTGAAAATATTTGCTTTTCCAGTTTGCCACTTAAACGTTTCTCAACATAGATAAGTATCGAATAGTTATTAGCATAATGTGAGTTTGTTTACAGTTTAGATGAGTTGCAAGTTTCGAAGCAGCTGTCTGAATATATTCTACTTATATGAGACAAATGTTTAAATATGCAGGACAGATAACCTCAAAGAATATACAGGATTCTTTTGAGTCAAATAATAATATCAAACAGTCTGAAGATGTTTAACATGTCGAAACTTCGAAGTCACTGTAACACTCTTTTCTTGTGAAAAAAAAAAGTTTAATAAACATGAATTCTACTAAAAAGTATTGAATAAACCTTCATTCACTTCAACATTTAAAACTAATTTGTGTCAAAATATTTTCGTCACTTTGAAACCGCGACCTGTTCACTGACAAACCATGAAGTGAATCTAACTTGCTATGCAGGTATATCTCTGTAATATATATATATATATATATATATATGTGTGTGTGTGTGTGTGTGTGGTGTGTGTGTGTGTGTGTGCGTGTGTGTGTGTGTGTGTGTGTAGATAGATTATAGACCTCATAGCTATTGTATTCTCCCCGCCTCTTTCCCATAATGCTACAAGCGTATTCCAAAGTCTATTTTCCATCCTGAACCGTCTGCCCGTTAAGTTTCTTTCTTATCTGTCAGCAGTCCAAAGTTTTCGACGACCTTCCACTCACTTTTAAAATTCTTCTCATCTCCAAGACTAGATGTTAACTTGATATAAGACCACACTAAAAAAAAAGAGACGTTTCTTCTAGAATAATCTGACACTGAACGTAAATTTATTTGTCGAAGTTCCACCAATTCAAGGTTCTATACAGTTGGCGTCAAGTATACTTCACCTGTGATTTATCCAAGATCTCTAAGTAGTTGGCTAAAATAATAATCAATATTAAGTATTTAGCAAAAGCAATAAATTTAGCTAATATTGGTCTCTTAGGTAAGTCCATTCACTTTATCCACCCCAACCAAAATACAGATTTCCAAACGTTCAAACTGAAAATTTTCTCCTCCATTTTTAGAACCATGGCACCAAAAACCGCAACATCAAAAGAAAATGACAGATAGATTAATTCATTTTCAGGCTAAATTCTTTTCTGCTCAAGGCACAACATTTTTAGGGAGGAGGCCAGACGATTAGATCGATCCCAGTACGCAGCTGGTACTTAATTTATCGCCCCCGAAATATGAAAGGAAAAGTCGACCTCTGCGGAATTTGAACTCAGAACGTAAAGACAGACGAAATACTACTAAGCATTACTCCCGGTGTGCTAACATTTCTGCCAGCTCTTTTGTTATGATGGGTTGATTCGAAATTTTAGCTCAACAGTGAAGTCGAATATCCTATCCGGTTGGAATTTTATTCTCTATAATCATAAGCACGGGTTGAATAGAAAACTTCACTGAAGATTTACGCATGGCTGCCTCGCTCTTTTCGACTGGACCAAATATTGTTTTCAAGTAGCAGTACGACAGAAAATAAAAGTTAAGCATTTCAGAAATATGATAAACAGTGGCCGGTTAAATTATGCAACAAAGCTGCTGTTGCCTGCAAATTTTCCACGCTGAGTTACAGGTTTTGAGTTGGCAGCACTGACAGGTTCTTCTGTTGCTGGTGTTACTGTTACTACTTGATGGTACGCGATTGGGTACCAATAGAATTAATCGATCATATTACCCTTTTGAACCCAGTGGCTACATTAATTATTCTAATTCTAACGTTGCCAAACATTCTGGACTTAAAACAAACAAGTTCTTTAAATTATTTAAAAGTCATTGCCAACATTTTCAAGATGAATATTCTTTATTTCAAATTTGAATTTCTTATGAATAGATAAGGTAATTTCTTATGAATAGATTAGGTGATCTGGATTAACAATCCTTTTGAATTTTTGTCCAGAATATGTTTGCCTTGCATTGGTTCCTCAACTATTGTCGATAAGTTTGGAGCGGCATCACCGTGAGAAAGAGTGCGTTTTGGAATATTTTAGATTGTTCTCAGGGTCTGCAAACAGTCGATTTCTTTCAGAAAGAGAGAGAGAGAGAGATGGGTGAGATAGTATGTTAAAGATTGACCATAATCTATCCGATTTTCTAACTACGCAGCCAATCTATTGCCTAGTTTTATCTCCAATGACAGATTATATCCTTTATTGTTGCTTCTTGTTTTTAACCAAATTTTTGACCGATTATAATGTGGTTCCTGTTTATAGATTGATAAGGAGTTCTTGTGAGAGTGCCGTGATATTTGCAGTAATTATCATTTTTCATTTCCATAACGGAGTGAAGGAATCTATTCCATTCCGTATAGAGAGACGTAATCGTCTTTGGGTACATACGATTTTCTCAAATAATGAAGAAATGTATCTAGATGAACTTTATAGGGAGTCTATTTTTTTTAATGAATATAAGGCAAACCTTTCTCAGAATGTTATTCTATAATATTTTATTATCTATGGGAGTATTTGTCTCTAGAGGGATTGAATGGTCCATAAAATTTTATCGAAGTAATTTTCAGTTATCTTTTTGGGGGTATCAAACATGAGCGAACTATCCACCACTCGGCATCAAAGAGTTCTCACGAATATGAAAGTTCACTGTCATTTATTTCTCGTTGAACCTATTTTCAATTAGCGACAAGAGCACTATCCATTCCTTGCATTTACCTGACACATTTCGCCTAAATCCTATACATAATCCTTTGTACTATTGACACAAAACCTGAAAATTTTTAAAAGGGAGGACCAATTAATTACATTGGTCCGAGAGCTCAACTGATTCTTTTTCATATAGACTGAAAGGATGAGTTCAAATTCCCTCGACCTCGACGAAATTTGAATTCAGAACGTAAAGGCAGACGAAATACCTATTTCTTTACTACCCACAAGGGGCTAAACACAGAGAGGACAAACAAGGACAGACAAACGGATTAAGTCGATTATATCGACCCCAGTGCGTAATTGGTACTTATTTAATCGACCCCGAAAGGATGAAAGGCAAAATCGACATCGGCGGAATTTGAACTCAGAACGTAAAGGCGGACGAAATATCACCAACCATTTTGCTAGATTTTTTTTTAACCAGAAATTCAATCTATATCGTAATAGAGCTACTTCATATTTTTGTGAAGTTGATTTCATTGCCGCAAGTTGTAATTTACATGTTGTACATGGCAATATTTTATTTCCTAATTCATTTTCTGCTAATATATGTTTTGATGCATTTTAAAATATAATCACGTCACTTATATTGAAGCATACTTGAAAGATATAAGTTTAAGAATTCTTGAAATAGCAAGAAGTATACGTAAAAGCAGTAGTATACGTAGAAAGAAAAGATAATTTGAAGAAAGAAAACTAGAAAATTAATCCGCTTGCCTCTAGCAAAGGAAGCTACAAAATTTTATCAAATACTTTGCTTCATGATAAGAAAATATATTTAATAAAGAAATTTCTGTTTTAAAATCCAAAGACTCCACGGTAATTTGCGACTATGTAAATAAGAAACTAATGTATAAAACATTTATCCTTTAACCACCTGTTTGTTCGGATATTAAAAGAATCTAAAACAAACACTTAGAACTACATTTATTCGTAACATACTCTGCATGCTTAGATTATATATTTCAACAATGGTTCTGCTATGATGTTCCTCGTATCAAAACATTGTCTAATTTATTATTATTTCTTTATATTAAGGCGGCGAGCTGGCAGAAACGTTAGCACGCCGGGCGAAATGCTTAGCAGTATTTCGTCTGTCGCTACGTTCTAAGTTCAAATTCCGCCGAGGTCGACTTTGCCTTTCATCATTTCGGGGTCGACTAAATAAGTATCAGTTACATACTGGGGTTGATATAATCGACTTAATCCGTTTGTCTGTCCTTGTTTGTCCCTTCTGTACTTAGCCCCTTGTGGGTAGTAAAGAAATATGTATTTCATCCTTTAGAAGATGGTGAGCTGGCAGAAGCGTTAGCACGCCGGGCGGGCGAAATGCTGAGCGGTATTTCGTCTGCCGTTACGTTCTGAGTTCAAATTCCGCCGAGGTCGACTTTGCCTTTCATCCTTTCGGGGTCGATTAAATAAGTATCAGTTAATCGACTTAATCCGTTTGTCTGTCCTTGCTTGTCCTCTCTGTGTTTAACCCCGTGTGGGTAGTAAAGAAATAGATATTTCATCTGTTTGAACGTTCGGAGTTTGAATTCCGTCGACCTTGTCTTTCGGGATCAATAAAATATATACTACCACACTACCGCATAAAAAAAGGAAGTTAGGCCTCGTTTCTCTATAATAGAGGGGATTATTATTTCCTTATATGAGGCATGAGTTGTTAGAATCGTTAGCATGCCGGACAAATCGCTTGGCGTCATTTCGTCCGTCTTTACGTTCTGAATTGAAATTCAACTGCGGTTGGCTTTGCTTTACATCTTCCCAGTGTCGCTGAAATAAGTACCAGTCAAGTACTGATGTCGATGTGATTGACAAGCCTCTCTCCCAAAATTTCAATCTTCGCGTCTATAGTAGAAAAGATTAATTGCTTGTTTTTTTTATTTTTGCAATGCTCAAAATTGACTCCGTTTTTGTTATTGTAATTGGAGTTTTTGTTTTTGAATTTCTTCTGAAAAAAAACAGGCGTGAAAGAACTACTACGAAAGGCTACTAAATATGGAGAATGAATGGGGGGAAAAGGAGTTTCGCCATGCAAACCAAACGTAAGGACCAGCTTTGCCTTTCATCCTTTCGGGTTCGATGAAATAATCATACCATTCAGTACTTCTCTCCACTCTCAGTTGAGGAGCTTCTCTTTTTCATCTTGCAGGGTACTTGGTAACTATGTCAATAATGATTCCACAGAAAAAGGACCCAGTATATTCTATAAAGCAGTTGGATTTCAGAAGGGCATCCAGCTTTAGAAACTATGCCAAAGCAGATAATGTAGCCTTGTACGGCTCCTGGCCTTGACAACTCCTGTCAAACCGTCCAACTATACCATCATTTAACAGACGTTAAATGATGGTGATAATCTTTTCGTCTCTAGGCACAAGGCCCGACATTTTTAGAGGAGGATTCCAGTCGATTAGATCGACTCCAGTACGCAACTGGTGCTTAATTTATCGACCCAGTAAGCATGAAAGGCAAAGTCGACCTCGGCGTAATTTGAACTCAGAACGTAAAGCAAGACGAAATACTGCTAAGCATTTCGCCCAGCGTGCTAACGTCTCTGCTAGCTCGCCCCCTTCGTTAAATGATGATGATAATGTCACCGAATTAAAATAGTGAAGTGACAGAATCATTAGAGCAACGGAAAAATGCTGTGATGTATTTGTTCCGACTTTTTACTTTCCGAGCTCAAATTTCATCGACTTCATATTTGCCTTTCGTTCTTTCGTAGTCGATAAAAATACAGAATCATCTGTGTACTAAAACTGACGGTATCATCTAGACCTCATCCTCGAAATTTCTCTCTTGTGCATAAATCAGGAAACATAATAGCAAATAAATGAAAGGAAAGTAGATTGGCAGAAACGGTAAAATGACGAACAGAATCTATTTACGCCTCATTACATCCTGAGTTCAAATACCACAATGATTAATGTGTCTTTCGTCATTTTAGAGGCAATAAAGTAAAGTTCAGTCATGCACCAAAATCAATTTTAACGACCAACACTCTTACTCAACTCCAGGCCCATTATCCTTTGCTAGAATCAAGTATCAAAATTGTTATTAAATTAAGGCGGTGAGCTGGCAGAAACGTTAGCACGCCGGGCGAAATGCGTAGCCGTATTTCGTCTGCCGTTACATTCTAAGTTCAAATTCTGCTTTTCATCCTTTCGGGATCGATTAAATAAGTACCAGTTACGCACTGGAGTCGATATAATCGACTTAATCCGTTTGTCTGTCCTTGTTTGTCCTCTCTGTGTTTAGCCCCTTGTGGGTAGTAAAGAAATAGGTATTTCGTCAGTCTTTACATTCTGAGTTCAAATTCCGCCGAGGACGACTTTGCCTGTCATCATTTGGGGTTCGATAAATTAAGTACCAGTTGCGTACTGAGGTCAATCTAATCGACAGGCCTCCTCCTCCAAAATTTCGGGCCTTGTCCCCAGAGTAGAAACGAATATTTTTATAAAATTGTTTATAATTTATTTTCTTCTTTTATATTTCTTTTGAAATTTTTGAGTAGGAAATCGTTTTAGTTGCACAATGACAGAACACTTAAGGCGCAACGGAATGGAATAAACGTTACAGTGTTTGGGTAAAATAACTTTCTAACATTCTTCGGGAACATAACGTTCTGAACTGAAATCCGCCAAGATACACATGCTAGTTTATTGTGCGTGCGTGTGTGTGTGTGTGTGTGTGTGTGTGTTTGAGTGCGTGTGCGCGCTCGTGTATGTGCGTGTGTGGATAAGAGCTGGAAGACGTTGTTTCTTTTCTTCTCACCATAGGAGGAGTTGATATCATCAGATGGTATCCAACGATCATCAGGTGTTTCGACTCTGAAACGTAACACCCTCCTGTTGGTGGCTGAGCTGTGGTGGCCAAATCACTGCACCTCATCTCCTCCTATCTTCCAGTTTAACTCTCTTACCCCGCTTCATAACCAGGTTTTTTTTTAGTTTCCAGCTACCGAATTTACACACTTTAGTCGGCTTCCGGCAGTAACAGAAGAAACGTAATGCAGATCCCATGCAGTGGGATTGAACCCGGAACCACGGAGTTGGGTAAGAAACTTTTTATTACACAACCTCACCTGTACCTATTCACATTCTGATTCCAAACTCACGAGGGACAACTTTGCTGTTCTCCGCCCTGGAGATGATAAATTAATGAATTTCCAGACATGTGCGTAATTAGAGATCAATATTACAAATGGATGAAAGACGATTAGTTGGCCGAATCGTAAGAGAAGATCGTCGATAAAAGAGCGTAGAGTATTCATTTCCGTTATTTATGTCCTGAGTTTTGATCCTACCCAGATCAATTTGCCTTTGATCCTTACAGAGAAAAGAACTCGTGTCGAGGGCATCAACCGCTCCGTCCCCTTAAAAGCGTTTGCCTTAATCCTATATCATAAGCTATCATGACAAACCTATTTCGTTATTACCCACAAGGGGCTAAACACAGAGGGGACAAACAATGACAGACATAGGTATTAAGTCGATTACATCGACCCCAGTGCGTAACTGGTACTTAATTTATCGACCCCGAAAGGATGAAAGGCAAAGTCGACCTCGGCGGAATTTGAACTCATACAAGCATCGGTGAAGTTACTAGGCTACTAAACTACCGGTAAAGCTGCTAGACCACTGGATTACTAGTGGAATGACCAAGCAGGTAGATTACCGGTAAAGTTGTTAGGCAACTAACTTTGTGTAAGTCTAAGAAAACTGTTCTATTTTTCTACAATGAAATACGAACTTTGCCAAGCACGTGGCTTCGTGTTCATTGCCACTGCATTTTAAGCAAGAGCATTCATTTCAGTTTTTGCTGTAAACCTGAGCAGATGAATGCCTTGTATTTGAAGTTGGTAGACGGAATTTGTATCATATCCCGTTATATATGTGTGATTGTGTGTGTGAGTCAATGAGTGTGTGTGTGTGTGTGTGTGTGTGTGTGTGCCAATGTTTATATATACATGTTTATGTATATGCGTGTGCATGCCTATGTATTTGCTCCCACACACAACTGGAAAATGTTTTGTACATGATCTCATAACTTGGTGCTTTGAGATAAAGAACTGATACAGTAAGTTCCAGACTTTAAAATATAGGTGTTAGCATCGATATTTTTTTAATAAAACATCGAAGCAGTGCGCCATCATGGCCGCTGCCCAACGGCAGGAAGAAGAAAATGGATACAACATTTATTATTGAAGCGAGTGTGAAACCTTGCGTATACAGATAATCACAGTAATATGTGTAGGCGGGGTGGTTTTTTAATATCTTTTACCCAATAAATAATATATATGAATATTTAACGTGCTTGCTCACCTAGTGGCTAACACATCTTTTACAAGATGTTTAAACAGGCTATAATCAAACCTTTCTTGTAGTGGGAATGATGGCAACATCACTGCTATCAGACGTTAACTACTGTAGTTGCTTGGCAACGTTATTAGTATGTTCAGATCTTCTTAGCTGAAACTCGCTCGTTCATCTCTGTAACTGTCTTAATTTTTCATACTTGAAAGACGTTGAGAAATTATTAGATTTAAAAAAAGAGAGAAGGATTGGGGAGAAAATTGACTAAAATTGAATATAAATGAAAATACATTGCAGTAAGGGTTATAATTCATTTCAAATATTGTTCGATATTTAATTAAATAATACCTTTGTGTGGTGTGCTGTGTGTGTGTGTGTGTGTGTGTGTGTGTAGTTGTGTGTGTCTCTTCCTCTAACTCTCTGCCTTTCTCTTTCTTTCTGTTTGTTTCTCTCTCTCTCTCTCACTCTGTATACACATGCATATATACATATCTATGTATGTGTGTGTGTGTATATCTACGAGTGTGTGTTTGAAATTATTCAGCGTGCTTTATGCAGTATGCATTGTGGTTTGCATTCTTAATCGATACATTAACTGATCGATTAATCAACCAATTTACGAAACTGTCACCTCCTCAACCATTCTATTCTGTGTCTATAAATATTTCTTTGACTTTTGGGAAGAAATACACAATAAAACTAAGCGGAAGTGGGTGGCTGAATGTAGTCATTTCCGATTTCTTCCTATTATTTATTATCGTATGTCGAGTTCATACTCTTGTGAAGTATTGTAGTTTGCAGACGTTTGTAAAATGATTGGTTTACAGCTTGTTTAATATCTATTTTGTCTGCTGCGAAAGAGGAGAATGTGTGTGAAGGTATGTGAAGGCGAACCAATGGATGGAAGCACTCCGTCGGTTACGACGACGAGGGTTCCGGTTGATCCGAATCAACGGAACAGCCGGCTCGTGAAATTAACGTGTAAGTGGCTGAGCACTCCACAGACACGTGCACCCTTAACGTAGTTCTCGGGGATATTCAGCGTGACACAGAGAGTGACAATGCCGGCCTTTTGAAATACAGGTACAACAGAAACAGGAAGTAAGAGTGAGAGAAAGTTGTGGTGAAAGAGTACAGCAGGGATCACCACCATCCCCTGCCGGAGCCTCGTGGAGCTTTAGGTGTTTTCGCTCAATAAACACTCACAACGCCCGGTCTGGGAATCGAAACCGCGAGTCCGCTGGGCGATTGTGCCTCCACGAATGCGAACCAATACTCAGGAGAAGACGGAATGTAACTTTGCCTTCCAAGCTTATTTGACAATTAAGTAAGATATATTAAGTAAAATAGGATAAACTACACTACTTTCTGTGTAATAACGTTAAACAAGAGATTGGAGAGTATGGTTGATATTAAAATAGTTAAGAAAGGCATGTTTATAAAATGAAATGGTAGATCAAATGTTGGGAAGAAGAATCAGTAAAACATGATCCAAGAGTCGAATTAATTTATTCAAACCCAGATTAGTTGGAGAGGGACTTCTTACAATATCAACCCTCTCTGACTGGGCCCCTATGCCTAAATTTACCGTGCACCAAGTCTCCCGTGGAAATAAATAAATAAATTGTTACATAAACAGGTCAGGAGTAATGACTGCGGACAAACTAATAGACCGAATTAACCGCATATTCTTTTTCTATATGTGTTGTTCATTACTGCTTTACTGGGACTACAGCAGGCATGACGTTTCACCTATTCCATTTGTAGTGGGAATATGGTTAGCTAGTTAGTTTTAGTAGAGAATTTCATGAGTAAGTCAGAGGCTGAATGTTCTTGTGGAGAATATCACATGCCCCACGAAAGGCTAATGTGAAACTGAAACAGTCGTACATGTAGCAATGGTAATGTCAAAAAGCATAAAATGGAGAATCAACCTGACAGAAGTATGTCTAAGTGATAGAAGGTCCATTCAAGAAAAGATTCAATACCCATAGATCTTTCTTTAATATCCCAGACAGAAGAAATTCTACACTCTAACAAGGCATGTATGGTTGTTAAAGGAAAACACAGCGGGGTGCAGTTTAAAGGGGGGAAATATTACAGAAGTGTAAAGATAATTTTAATAGCAGCAGAAAATGTAAATTGTGTTTTGCTCAGAAAAGAACCATATTAAAATACACCCAGCACTGATACAACTACCTAATATGCGATGCCAGATTTTTATCCCTTGCTCAAGAGATAGTAGTTGCTGGGGGGGGGGGACCTCTTAGTCTCCTGACTACCAATATTTTTTGAGCCAGTCCGCCACTGCCTTTGAAGCTGCCCAAGCCCACTCAGTTGGTAAAAATGCACAGCAACTGCGTCGGACCACCAGATGGCGAATAATGACGCTAGACAAATCTGGTAAACCGGCCTTGTG
Source organism: Octopus sinensis (assembly GCF_006345805.1). NCBI lineage: Eukaryota > Metazoa > Mollusca > Cephalopoda > Octopoda > Octopodidae > Octopus > Octopus sinensis. Next base: position 147,214,042 of record NC_042999.1, read on the forward strand.
AGTCTACTACTCTGGAATGTCGTTCATCTTTCACCTTGATATATATATATATTTATATATATATATAAATGTGAAAAATTGAATATTAATTTGATTAACATCAATTTAAAACCAGTGGTCTAGCATATTGAAAAGTCTGAAGTTTCAGAAAAAATTATATTAAAGATATATGTCCTCTAAGTGGACATCCATTATGCTCAAAGAAGATCTACTATAGTCTTACCACTAAGAAAGAAATGTTCTCAAAAGGAAAGGAATGTTCTCTTGAGAACATTCCCTTCTTAGTGGTAAGGCCATAGCGGATCTTCTTCTAGTATAATGGATGACTACTTACAGCCCTTCCCTCTTTTATGTATATATGTATATATATATATATATATATAATATATATATATATATATATATATATATATATGTATGTACGTACATACATACATACATACATACATACATACATACATACATACATACATACATACATACATACATACATACATACATACATACATAATTGTGCTTGTCTGTGTGAGTGTTCTTTATTTCCTTTGTATTTCAATAGAATCGCTCGTAAAATAAAACAAGTTCAAAGTAAGCCGATGTGTTCTGCTGTGTCTGCAGAGCTACTTCTTTTCAGGCTACAGAAATTCACCTTCTTTGATAAAATTTATTGGCTGTTTTATTTTATTTTGCTTCCGACGCTGACCATCAAAAGTTTCCTAGGATTCTAATTCCATTATATTTCCATTCTTCTGTCAAAATTTTAAATTACAAAATAAAGCCGAAATATATTATATATAGATACCCATATTAGAGTTTGAATTCAAATTATGACTTGCAAAGAGATACCTCGACAAGTAAGAGAATTTTATGATTCGGGTATTTTTTTTTTTCATGTGATATTGATTTTTTATTAGTGATGATTGAGTGGCCAGAATACTAGTTACGCTGACTGATTCCATTAAAAAGTTTCAATACCTGATTTTAAACTATTTCATTTCAAATACATTGCTAAGTCCCATGGGAATGGGTTATATGAGAAAACCTGACCAGTTTCCGATTCATAAAACATGAAAACATAGATAGTGTGTATTACTTTAAGTTAAAATGAAATTCATCTGTTATTATTAAGCACGTATGTTTTATCTTTAATCTTTTACTTGTTTCAGTCATTGGTTTGCGGCCACGCTGGGGTACTTCATTGGAGAGTTTTAGCCCATACTTACCTTTTTGTTATTTTTAAAGTCTGATACCACTTCCATCGCTTTTCGTCCAGCCGCTACCTTACGAAGACATGATCAAAACAACAGCGGTTGTCAACCGATGCTAGGCTGACAAACACAAAATACACAATCGCGCACACGTGCCTATATATTTATCAGAGAGAGAGAGAGACAGACAGACAGACAGACAGAGAGACAGACAGACAGATGGCAGGCTTTCTCACTGTCTCTTTTAATAAAATTCACTCAAAAGGCATTTGTTGATCCGGGGAATATAGTATAAGAAACTTGCCCAAGGTGTCGTGTTGTGGGATTGAACGCGATACAATATGCTTCCAAAGAGAGGTTCTTAACTACGCACCCAAGAGTGCATCTTATGTAAATTTATTTTAGACAATAATAAAGATGTTGTGGTTCTTATACATTTCTCATGATCATTATTGACCTGGAAGGAATTTAGTTTAAATCTAGTAGTGAGATCTCATCATAAGCCGTTGTTGGCCTTTGCGATTGATACTGCTGTGTGTGACATAAATTTCCTTAAAATAATCGGAGTGAATTACTTCAGCCAAGGTTGCTGTCGACAGTTAAACCGAAGTCTCTGATATTATGCGACGGTTCAAGTAGGTCTCCCGACGGTAGTGTCTGTGGTTGTTTGGGTGTTCCCTCTTTTCCAAAGTGGATGGACTGAAATTTTTCTTCGTTCAACTGCATATTGCTTTTTGTGCTTAGTGGGTTACTGCTCATAGGTTCATTTAATGCTCCGTTAATGACATTCTGGAACTTAGTCATCTGTAAATATTTCTATGGTGCTATGTTCAATGGAATCTGCATTCAAAGAAGAAAAGCTGCTTGAGTCACCTGAATCCAGGTCACTGAAAACAAAGCAGTATTGACTTTTCAGGATTTGGGTCATGTCTTTGGCATATATATATATATATATATATATATATATATATATATATATATATATATACAAACTGGGAGAAGAACGTGAAACACCTAGAAGATGACACAAGAAACACAGGACGGGACATTCGAAGTCCTCAATCATCAGTCAAGAACCGGATCATCTTCGCAATTTCGGCTGATTAATCTTGAGATTGCTCCGATCTGGGCAGCCCCCAAGGGAAATCTAAGCCAAGCGCATTAGATCCCTTGGAAGAAAGCCTCGAATGTATACAACACAAGGACGGAAAACGGAGGATGTACACGAATAAAAATACAAAAATACGTAAAAACAATAAGGAAAGCACGAATAAGAATACAAATACGTAAAAACAATAATCGTAAGGATAAAAACAAAACCAGGACGTCAGGACAAGGGTCTTTCGACAGGACGAGTTGAGTTTGGGGCTGGCTAGTGGAAGAGTGCATTCAGGCCACAGGAGACAAACAAATAGGTGTTGCTACAACGACTGCTGGATGCGAAAAGGCAAAGCAGCAGTAGCTGGCTGGTCATGTGGGGACAAAAGAGAGGAGAAAGGGACAGATGAGGAGAGAGAGAAGGGGAACAAGGGAGGAGAAGAAAGAGAGGGAAAGACACAGATCGAGGGGAGTGTAAGGTATGAGAGGCAGAGAAACGTAGGAGAGGGGGGCGGATGAAGAGAGAAAGAAAGAAGGGGAATAAGGGAGGAGGAGAAAGAGAGAGAGAAAGAGACAGATCAAGAGTCGTACCAGTGTTAGAGAGTATATACTTACGTATAGGATAAAAAAAGTGGGTACGTAGCCGCCATTATATATGTAAAAGTAAGAAAATATATACAAACTGGGACAAGAACGTGAAACACCTAGCAGACGACACAAGAAACACAGGACGGGACATGCGAAGCCCTCAATCATCAGTCAAGAACCGGATCATCTTCGCAATTTCGGCTGATTAATCTTGAGATTGCTCCGATCTGGGCAGCCCCCAAGGGAAATCTAAGCCAAGCGCATTAGATCCCTTGGAAAAAAGCCTCGAATGTATACAACACAAGGACGGAAATATATATATATATATATATATATATATATATATATATATAAATTCAGTAAACATTTAGATTCAGTTGAATATGGTACTTAGGTTAAAGGCACCAGAATTTAGTATGGTATTATCCATATAATTCAAAATGGGGTGATTATAATCAAAATAAGCAACAAGGATATCCTTGTTGATTATTTTGATTATATATATATATATATATATATATATATATATATATATATGTATGTAGTGAAGTCACATGACCTGCTGGTTAGAGTGTTGCACTCAGAATCGTACTCTTAATTCCTAGACTGTGTAGTGCATTGTAGGAGTCCATCGTATGTATGTATGTATGTATGTATGTATGTATGTATGTATGTATGATAACTCTACTTAACTGGGCAGTAACAGTTATTTTATCGCGCGTTGAATAATGGCACCCAGAATGGAGCTTGACAGGATATGGATGAAATTTGAAATACACCTGAAGGAAACTGAATACTACGGAGCATGTTTTCCTTTGCACTCACATTTCTCTTCCAGTTCTAACTCTAATGACGGTACAATGCTAGCTTTAAAAATGCACTAAAAATACACTTATAATTAAAATGTGGCACAGGTAACCAGAATTAAGTTTGATTTTCTTTCAGTCAGACCTGTCAAAAGTTTCCCACAGTATACAGAAGACAATTAATAAGTTTAAAGAATAGTTCTTGTTTTTTTTTTCTACCTTCTCCTCCACCCTTATTTTTACTTTTCTTCAATCATAAGGCGATTACAGTAAATCTATCATGTGTTGCTATAATTAGTTTCAGGACATTAATTTTCTTTTTTCAGCAGGTTTGCTCTTTTGATATCGTTAACCATAGCACAAAATCGATTCCTCTCAACTACTTTTAAAATGTCGCTTCGCTTTCTTTCTCTTGTTATTCCAATATATTTCATTGTAGTGATTTTCTTTCGTGTAACTTCGTTTTGAATTCATGTTTGTTAACAATAAGTCAAAATCATAAGTAGATCAAAAATTGAATTTAGAAATACTGTTTAGGCTTCAGTTTTACACACTTACATACACATACACACACAAACATATATATGACTTCTTTGTTTGTTATGTTTTATTTCATTTCCTTTCTCTTATCGAGTTTTTTCGACAAAGATCTATACACAAATAGAAGACAACTCATTGTAAGATATGTGTAACATTTGATATTAATCTCTCTGATGAATGACTTTAACGTAGTTAATAGTAACATTCCATACACGTTTGCATACACATGTAGAAATATATATATATATATATATATATATATATATATACTCAACTGTATTTATCAACGTATCTGTCTGTTCAGCTGTCTCGCATACTCGGTTCTCGTTCATTCTCAGTCAGTCTGATTTTTTTCTCTCTGTCCCCGTTTTCTTATGTTAGCATATATATATACATATATAACTTATTTGGAAAAGGATGCGTGGCGTTCGATCATATAATAATAATAATATATATATATGTATGTATGTATGTATGTATGTATGTATGTATGTATGTATGTATGTATGCATATATGCGTACGTACATGTACATACTTACAAATATATGCATATACACAAGCATATATGGGTACAGGATGTCAGAAAAACTAAACAACATGAACAACGAGACAGGCAACATAAAGGACAATCTTTTCATCAGTTGTCCACTGTTTTATTTACTCCGCATTTCGAGCATTAGGGCAAGAAGCGTCTTTCTCAAAACAGTTGCTCCCGCAAAACAAATTAAATAAAATTTGGGATTTGCGGAGTGTCAAAGTTGATAACAAAAACAGGACAGTGAAAACAAAACTAAGGGCCGTTAAGTCATGAGGAAGTGAAGTGGTGAACACTGGAGAAGAAGCTGAACGAGACGAAACAATTTTGAGTTAGGAGAAGAAAGATGACCGTTGGATACGTGTGAACAAAGATAGAGTGAAAGAGGAAGTGTGAGAGAGAGAGACAGAGACAGATAGTGAACGGTGAAGGGGAGGAGAAGAATTAGAGAAACGGTAAGAGAGAAGAAAATGATACAGAAAGAGGAAGAGAGAGAGAGAGAGAGAGAGAGAGAGAGGAATAGAGATATTGGTAGAATAGTATCGCATCAGAATTATTAAGATAACACTTACTTAAAAAAGGATACGTGACGTTCGATCATATAATAAAGTAGATTATATATATATATATATATATTATATATATATATATAATATATATATATATATATATATATATATATATATGTATATATATTATATAATTAGGGCTTAGTAAAATAAATTACTTTGCCACATACTGAACTTTCTAGAAATAGCAGCCAAAAAAAGTTTTTTAGCCATTTCCACTACTTAAAGAAAATTTCTCTCAGATAATGTTTACTGAAAATAACTCACGAAGGTATGGAGGTAAAAACAGAAAAATATCACAAGTACAAAGATTATTTGAGAACGTCAACGTTTCTAGATTAGCCAAATAAACTCAGCATTTCTTTCGTCAGCTCAACATTTCTTATTTTGGATTTGGAAGCACTAAAAAGAAAGAACATATACTTTGGCGACTTATCACCTCAGATGACCCGTTCAGACTGCCAGTACCATCAAATTCAAAATGTGTAAGCGAAGATTCCCTGCTCTCCCCTTCCACCCACGTGGGTTATCTAGCAAACATTATATTTTAACGGTGAGAACCGAGGCAATATGACAGAGAGAAATGAATTATAATATCAACAATTGAGGGTAAAATTAATTAGTTATTAATCAATTTCACCAAGTATTCAGTATGTAAAAGGACCATTTAAGGCGAATTCAAAATATTACATTATATAATTAGGGCTTAGTAAAATAAATTACTTTGCCACATACTGAACTTTCTTGAAATAGCAGCCAAAAAAAGTTTTTTAGCCATTTCCACTACTTAAAGAAAATTTCTCTCAGATAATGTTTACTGAAAATAACTCACGAAGGTATGGAGGTAAAAACAGAAAAATATCACAAGTACAAAGATTATTTGAGAACGTCAACGTTTCTAGATTAGCCAAATAAACTCAGCATTTCTTTCGTCAGCTCAACATTTCTTATTTTGGATTTGGAAGCACTAAAAAGAAAGAACATATACTTTGGCGACTTATCACCTCAGATGACCCGTTCAGACTGCCAGTACCATCAAATTCAAAATGTGTAAGCGAAGATTCCCTGCTCTCCCCTTCCACCCACGTGGGTTATCTAGCAAACATTATATTTTAACGGTGAGAACCGAGGCAATATGACAGAGAGAAATGAATTATAATATCAACAATTGAGGGTAAAATTAATTAGTTATTAATCAATTTCACCAAGTATTCAGTATGTAAAAGGACCATTTAAGGCGAATTCAAAATATTACATTATATAATTAGGGCTTAGTAAAATAAATTACTTTGCCACATACTGAACTTTCTTGAAATAGCAGCCAAAAAAAGTTTTTTAGCCATTCCACTACTTAAAGAAAATTTCTCTCAGATAATGTTTACTGAAAATAACTCACGAAGGTATGGAGGTAAAAACAGAAAAATATCACAAGTACAAAGATTATTTGAGAACGTCAACGTTTCTAGATTAGCCAAATAAACTCAGCATTTCTTTCGTCAGCTCAACATTTCTTATTTTGGATTTGGAAGCACTAAAAAGAAAGAACATATACTTTGGCGACTTATCACCTCAGATGACCCGTTCAGACTGCCAGTACCATCAAATTCAAAATGTGTAAGCGAAGATTCCCTGCTCTCCCCTTCCACCCACGTGGGTTATCTAGCAAACATTATATTTTAACGGTGAGAACCGAGGCAATATGACAGAGAGAAATGAATTATAATATCAACAATTGAGGGTAAAATTAATTAGTTATTAATCAATTTCACCAAGTATTCAGTATGTAAAAGGACCGTTTAAGGCGAATTCAAAATATTACATTATATAATTAGGGCTTAGTAAAATAAATTACTTTGCCACATACTGAACTTTCTTGAAATAGCAGCCAAAAAAAGTTTTTTAGACATTTCCACTACTTAAAGAAAATTTCTCTCAGATAATGTTTACTGAAAATAACTCACGAAGGTATGGAGGTAAAAACAGAAAAATATCACAAGTACAAAGATTATTTGAGAACGTCAACGTTTCTAGATTAGCCAAATAAACTCAGCATTTCTTTCGTCAGCTCAACATTTCTTATTTTGGATTTGGAAGCACTAAAAAGAAAGAACATATACTTTGGCGACTTATCACCTCAGATGACCCGTTCAGACTGCCAGTACCATCAAATTCAAAATGTGTAAGCGAAGATTCCTGCTCTCCCCTTCCACCCACGTGGGTTATCAAGCAAACATTATATTTTAACGGTGAGAACCGAGGCAATATGACAGAGAGAAATGAATTATAATATCAACAATTGAGGGTAAAATTAATTAGTATTAATCAATTTCACCAAGTATTCAGTATGTAAAAGGACCATTTAAGGCGAATTCAAAATATTACATTATATAATTAGGCTTAGTAAAATAAATTACTTTGCCACATACTGAACTTTCTAGAAATAGCAGCCAAAAAAAGTTTTTTAGCCATTTCCACAACTTAAAGAAAATTTCTCTCAGATAATGTTTACTGAAAATAACTCACGAAGGTATGGAGGTAAAAACAGAAAAATATCACAAGTACAAAGATTATTTGAGAACGTTAACGTTTCTCGATTAGCCAAATAAACTCAGCATTTCTTTCGTCAGCTCAACATTTCTTATTTTGGATTTGGAAGCACTAAAAAGAAAGAACATACCCTTTGGCGACTTATCACCTCAGATGACCCGTTCATTTCTCTCTGTCATATTGCCTCGGTTCTCACCGTTAAAATATAATGTTTGCTAGATAACCCACGTGGGTGGAAGGGGAGAGCAGGGAATCTTCGCTTGCACATTTTGAATTTGTTGGTACTGGCAGTCTGAACGAATCATCTGAGGTGATAAGTCGCCAAAGGGTATGTTCTTTCTTTTTAGTGCTTCCAAATCCAAAATAAGAAATGTTGAGCTGACGAAAGAAATGCTGAGTTTATTTGGCTAATCGATAAACGTTAACGTTCTCAAATAATCTTTGTACTTGTGATATTTTTCTGTTTTTACCTCCATACCTTCGTGAGTTATTTTCAGTAAACATTATCTGAGAGAAATTTTCTTTAAGTAGTGGAAATGGCTAAAAAACTTTTTTTGGCTGCTATTTCTAGAAAGTTCAGTATGTGGCAAAGTAATTTATTTTACTAAGCCCTAATTATATAATGTAATATTTTGAATTCGCCTTAAATGGTCCTTTTACATACTGAATACTTGGTGAAATTGATTAATAACTAATTAATTTTACCCTCAATTGTTGATATATATATATATAATATATATATATATATATATATATATAATATATATATATATATATATATATATATATATATCAACGTGATCACCGTGACCGACCGATCAGATGTTGCTACAAATCGCTGGTCGCAATGCGCTTCACCTTGTTTTAGCCTCCAAATGATGCCACCCCGCTGGCTAAGCGAGCAGGCCAATATATATATAAATATATATCTATGTGGTAAGTAGCTTGCTTACCAACCACATGGTTGCGGGTTCAGTCCCACTGCGTGGCACCTTGGGCAAGTGTCTTCTACTATAGCCTCGGCCCGACCAAAGCCTTGTGAGTGGATTTGGAAGACGGAAACTGAAAGAAGCCCGTTGTTTATATGTATATATGTATGTGTGTGTGCGTGTATGTTTGTGTGTCTGTGTTTGTCCCCCTAGCATTGCTTGACAACCGGTGCTGGTGTGTTTATGTCCCCGTCACTTAGCGGTTCGGCAAAAGAGACCGATAGACCGATAGAGACTAGGCTTACAAAGAACAAGTCCCGGGGCTGAGTTGCTCGATTAAAGGCGGTGCTCCAGCATGGCCGTAGTCAAATGACTGAAACAAGTAAAAGAGTAAAAGAGTATATATATATATATGTATATATATATATATATATATATATATATATATATATATATATATATATATTATATATATATATAATTATATATAAGGGCTTAGTAAAATAAATTACTTTGCCACATACTGAACTCATTAGAAATAGCAGCTAAAGAAATTTCTTCAGCTATTTCTAATACTTAAAGAAGATCTCTCTCAGATAGTGTTTGCCTAAACCAACTCACAAAAGTATGGGGGAAAAAACATTAAAAAATCAAGTGCAAAGGTTATTTGAGAACGTACGTTTCTAGATTAGTCAATTCGACATTTCTTTCTTCAGCTCAGAATTCCTTGAATCGGATTTGGGAACACTGAAAGTCGGGAGCATACCCTTTCGGCTTCTAATCACCTCTAGAATTCTGCTCGAACTAAAAGTGCTATCAAATTCGAATATGCAAGCGAAGAATTTCTGCTCTCCCCTTTCCACCAGCGTGGGTTAAAATTGACAAACACCATGTATTAACGGTGAAAACCGCAGCATTTAGCAGAGAGAGATGAATTATAATTTCAACAATTGAGGGTAAAATCCCGACTTTCAGTATTCCCAAATCCGATTCAAGGAATTCTGAGCTGAAGAAGGAAATGTCGAATTGACTAATCTAGAAACGTACGTTCTCAAATAACCTTTGCACTTGATTTTTTAATGTTTTTCCCCCATACTTTTGTGAGTTGGTGAAGCAAACACTATCTGAGAGAGATCTTCTTTAAGTATTAGAAATAGCTGAAGAAACTTCTTTAGCTGCTATTTCTAATGAGTTCAGTATGTGGCAAAGTAATTTATTTTACTAAGCCCTTATATATAATGTAATATTTTGAATTCGCCTATAATGGTCCCTTTACATACTGAATACTTGGTGAAATTGATTAATAATTAATTAATTTTACCCTCAATTGTTGAAATTATATATATATATATTATATATATATATATATATATATATATATATATATATATATATATAGATATATAGATACACACACATGCTTAGCGGTATTTCGCCCGTCGCTACGTCTTGAGTTCAAATTCCGCCGAGGTCAGATTTGCTTCTCATCCCTTCAGGGTCGAGAAATTAAGTACCAGTGAAACACTGGGGTCGATCAAATCGACTCATCCCCTCCCCTAAAATGTTAGGCCTTGTACCTATAGTAGAAAGGATATATATATAAATATGCGTGTGTGTGTGTGGGTGTGTCCAGTTTTGGACAAAAACCCTCAGTTATTTTTTCATTATTTTCTCCTTTTACTTGTTCCAGTCATTGGACTGTGGCCATGCTGGGGTCCCGCCCTGAAGAATTTTAGTCGAATGTATCGACACCACAATATTTTACTTGTTGCAGTTTTTAAACTGCGGCCACGCTGGAGCATTACCTTGAAGAATTTATAGACGACTCTAAAGAAACCAGAATTTTTTTGGAGCCTAGTCAAAACCATCTCTGTGAAATATTTCTTATTTTTTCTTCTGTACTTGTTAAATCATTAGACTCGACCATGCTGGGGCACAACCTTGAAGAATGTTTGGTCGAATGTACCGAGCCCGGAAATTTTTTTGGGATTTTGAACTAGCGCAGGAAGTTGAGCCTAGAAAGTCTCTCCGCATACTAGAAATAACAGCCAAATCTCTTCATTTTTTTATATATTCACGTAAACAATAACGGAAATCGCGATTGTGAAAAAAAGGGCAGCTCAGTCTCATTAATCTCTAAGTGCAGAGAAAAGAAAACAAAATAAATTAAATTTAGATTTTTAAATGCTGATTTTTCTGCGACTAAGAATTTTTTTTAGGTGGTACCCTAGCTTGGCTGCATTCCAATGACTGAAATAAGTAAAAATAGTTTTAGAAAATAACCAAGGGATTTTTGTCCGAGGGACTTTTGTCCGAGGGACTTTTGTCCCAGGGAGTTTTTCCCGGATTCCTCTTATGTGTTTATACACACACATGCATATATGAGAATTTCGCCTCGCAAATAAATTTATTTGGTAACTAAAAATTCGAAACTAGGTATAACGATAAAAAAAAATAACAAGGTTAAAGTTTTTATTTTTCATTTCCTTCCAAATTCCTCTTAAATATGTTTTTGGTCGTTTTCACTGCTTCTTTTAGCGTGTAAAGTTGCTTGTTGAAGGCAGCTTTTCTTGTGTTTAAATGTACACAATGTTTTATTGAGAATATGTTGTCTACTGACTTTTTATACATGCTAGGCCACTGGTAGTGGAATTTCTGAAGCACTCGCTACCCTATATATTTTACGTATATGTTTTTGGTAATTTTAGAAGACTAGTTCGGTATTTATTCATTTGCTGCCGACTGAAGCTGCACTTGCGTGGTGAATTTTAAAAAGTATAATATATAACGATGAGACACGTGCTATTTTGTCTCTTAATTATATGTTACTGTTATGGCGCGGTCACTGATGAGAACTTCGCTTGCAAATTATTTTATTTGCTAAATAAAAATTCGAAATCTGGGTATGACCCGTAACAAAATAACAAGGAAGAAGCTTTCAGTCTTCACTCCCTTCGAAATTGCTCTTAAATGTGGTTTTGGCCGTTTCGACTGCTTCTTCTAGCGTGTAAAGCTACTTGATAAAGGCTGCTTCTCTCGTGATTAATATTACACTATTTTATATATATATGTGTGTGCGTGTTTGCATACATATATATGTGCGTATGCACATATGTGTGTGTGTGTATGTGTGTGTGTGTTTGTGTGTGTGTTTGTGTGTGTCTGTTCACTCTTGATCGAATTATTTTACCGTCTTCATTGGAATATCTGCTTCAGACAGGAAACTACTTAGCGTTCAATGACATTGATCTACCTTCAATGCTTGAAATCTTCATATCTAGATTAAGTGAACTAAAAATTATCTAAGTCTTATATAAAACAAACAGGAAATACATTTGTCTTATCAGATACATATACAACATTATGCCTCTGCAAACATGACTCACTAGTTGAAACGCAACAGGAATTTTGGTCAAGTGCAAAAGTCTATATACTCACACTTGACAGTGAAATCATATTTTTATAAACTCTACTAATCTTGATGTACTTAAATTTCTCTTTAATCAGAGTTTGAAACGTAAAATCTATTTTAATGGGTGTAATTTCGAGTATTTTTTTATTTAGTCATTCAACACTTATATGTGCATGAAACACACTCACACACACACACACACACCACACACACACACACATACACACACAAACACACACACACACACACACACACACACACACACACACACACACACACACATACACACACACACACACGCAAATACATTACAACTCTATATGTTTTCCAAACATAACTACCCTTCTGCTGCCACTCATTTCGCCTCTCTCTTCTCTAAGTTTATCTCGCACTCTCCTTAAAAACAATAAGTCTAAGCAGACCTACGGATATAAGGCCACTCGTTCTTTTAAAATGCTGAATATGAATTTTATTAAGACATAGTCCGTCTACACCGTTAGAAGTTGAAGGTGCAAAGCTTATGTACATGTGTGTAGTGTAGTGTGCGTTGGTGTATGTATGTATCTCGTCACAGGAGTGATAGACAATAATATTTCATCATCTTTGTGACTTGTCAATACCGCGTGCTGGAAACGAGGCCAGATGCAAGCTACATCACCTTCTATGATTATATGCAAAATGGTGTAAGATCCATCTGCTGGTATTTCTCAACGTTTCATACCTATGTCTATCGCTCCTGTAACGGTTCCTGATGCATGTTATGTCCTTTGTTTGTGACTTGAGAGGTTTTAACACTAGGCAAATTCATAAGATTATATTCTCATGGTAAGCAAACTCAATATAAAATAAATTAATCAAATATAATCAAAAACACCGATAATAAAGCACCGTTCTGTTTTGTTTCTTTTTTCTTTCTATTTTGAATGCATGTATAATTTATGTATTTATTTCTCGCCATATACACATTTTCTCGCGTTGTTTTTTTTAACGATTAACCTTGAGTTACCATGATAAGGCTCACTGATTTTTTTCTCACTTGCCTTTTTAAAAACCGACCACAGTTTTTTGTCACACGCACATCTTCGCTAACTTTCCAAACCTGAACATTCAAAGGTTTCTCTTCAGTCTGTTTAACATACTCTCATTGTTTTTCGTTCTTATCCTTTTGTCTTATTCCACACTTGATCACCTGTCCTATAATCACTGTTTCGTAATTTCTCAGTGCAGTTCTGTAAATATTCTAGTAGGCTTCCACTTTCCATATGCACCAAATTTTCCACACAAATTAAACCTCTTCAAACCTGGTTATTCTTTAATTACAACCGATTAATATCAGCTCTCGAATGGTGGACTCCATACACTGTCAACAATTTTCTACTTTTTCTGCCAAGTTTCTGTATATCGCCTTTGGTCCAATCTACAACTCCACATCTATAACTGAGAACCGTTAGTGCTCTTGTATTAATTGCTTCAATAACGATTTTAAATTCAATTTGGCTATAGTACATTTCTCACTCTCTATATACATAATGATAATTTTCTTCATTTCTTTCATGCTTTAGTTTCATCTGATTCCGGTATTCCTAAATACTTATACTATTCTCCTTTCTCAACCCTTTTCATTGTTTGCCAGTTTGGATTTCGATTCCTCAACTTCCTTTAAATCCTTATCGTTTCATTATCAATATAGCGCACTTTTAAATTCCAAATTCCATTGAGAAAATGCTTTCTGAACAGAAGAGAGATTTCTGATGGCTTTCCACATGGATCATGTTTAACAGGTTTCATTCATAGAAACAAAAAATCTTTAGACGACACAAGGAAATGAACGAAATCAGTTATCCAATAGTGCACACAGTATGAACAAACCTGTAAACACATAACAGCATCATAATGGCTTCAAATTTTCCACAAATGAAGAAATTTCGGGTGAGGGTGATAGTCGATTAAATCAACCCCAGTATTTGACTGGTACTTAATTTATCGAACTCGAAAGAATGAAAGGCTAGGTTGACATCGGCATAATTTGAACTCAGAACACAGCGGCAGACGAAATACCGCTAAGCATTTCGTCCAGCGCGCTAACGATTCTTATTTCTTTATTGCCCAGAAGGGGCTAAACACAGAGGGGACAAACAAGGACATCCAAAGGGATTTAGTCGATTATATTGACCCCAGTGCGTAACTGGTACTTATTTAATCGACCCCGAAAGGATGAAAGGCAAAGTCCACCTCGGCGGAATTTGAACTCAGAACGTAACGGCAGACGAAATACTGCTACGCACTTCGCCCGGCGGGCAAACGATTCTGCTAACTTGCTGTCTTTGCATAACAACGTAATAACGCTTAACCACTGGTTCAAAAATCTACATTTACATGCATTCATACATACATACACACATGCAAATCTTATATAGGCATCTATGGCTGGATGTATGCATATCAATCAATCTATAATCAGGTACGTATGTAGTGAATGAGGTACAAGATTATTTCTTAATTTGCATACATTTACACTCGCCCCTGCCCCCACACATCTGTATGACAATAATTGAGGCTTATGCATTTGTATATCTGTATTTATGGTTCTCATGATGCAACATCATTAGATTTTCACGAGCCTTTTCTTATCCTCCGCATGAAATAATTCATGTGTATGTGAGTACGAATGTGCGTACGTGTGTGTGATTGTGTTGCACGTGTGTGCATACCTGTGTCTGTTTGTGTGTATGTGTGTGTAAATAATGCCCTTTGTGAGTACAGGAAGCTAAAATGCACTTGTTTAGTTTCTTTTCATATAATTTGCAACTTGTAACAAAACAGGCAGGTTTCAAAGAAGTGCAGTTTAATCTGTATGGATTAACCGCCAATGAAGAATTTTAGAGGATTCTAAATGCGCCGCAAGGAAGAATTATACAGATGTATGTGCTGCACGAAATGTTTCATTGCAAATAATACAATGTGCATTGACACACGTTTACACCCCTCACCAACAAATACATCTCTTTCTCTTTCTTGCTCTCTATATCCCTCTCAACTCTTTCTCTCTCTCTCTCTCTCTATATATATATATATATATATATATATATATATATATATATAATTTCAACAATTGAGGGTAAAATTAATTAATTAATTAATCAATTTCACCAAGTATTCAGTATGCAAAGGGACCATTTAAGGCGAATTCAAATTATTACATTATATAAAAGGGCTTAGTAAAATAAATTACTTTTTCGCATACTGAACTCGTTAGAAATAGCAGCTAAAAAAACTTTTTATAAAACTATTTCCAACACTTAAAGAAAACCTCTCTCATATAGTGTTTGCTCAATTCAACTCAAGGAAGTATGGGGGTAGAGACATTAAAAAATCAAATGCAAAGGTTATTTAAATAACCTTTGCATTTGATTTTTTAATGTCTCTACCCCCATACTTCCTTGAGTTGAATTGAGCAAACACTATATGAGAGAGGTTTTCTTTAAGTGTTGGAAATAGTTTTATAAAAAGTTTTTTTAGCTGCTATTTCTAACGAGTTCAGTATGCGGCAAAGTAATTTATTTTACTAAGCCCTTTTATATAATGTATATATATATATATATATATATATATATATATATATATATATGATTGAATGAATATACACATACATGTACATATTATATATATATCTGTATATATATGTATGTGTGTGTGTGTATTTCTGTGTAATATATATATATATATACAACTATATACGTACATGTATATATATATATATGAATATATACATACATATACAAATGTAATTATTCCACGTTTACATAAATACGTTACATACACACACAGACACAAACACAAACACATACGTATATATATATATATATAAGAATAAAAGAATACATACGCACTCGCGCTCAGGCGTATTCTTTTATTCTTCCTTTCTTTTCTTTTACATGTTTCATTCATTGGCCTCCGGCCCTGCTGGAGCGCCGCATTAAATTGTTTTTTAGTCGAAGAAATTGATCACAGGATTTATTCTTTGTAAGCCTAGTACTTATTCTGCCGGGCACCTTAGCTGAACCGCTATGTTACGGAGACATAAACACACCAACACATTTACCGTTTTGAAAATCAACGCTTTTTCTTTAAGACTGACAGAGGGAGTTGAGTTTAACATTAGGCGTTAAGAGTCGCTCATAACGATTAAGATGGTCTACATCAAAATCCGCAATCGCGATCCGACTATGTACACTGGGGACTTACTTCCCTTTGTCAGTCATTATGACAGTGCTTTTTGACTTTAAGTTGTTTTAACTCTTATTTTTAGCAAAAATGGTGCTAGTAAGCATCCTCCGTCAATTTTGCCTCTAGGTTCTAATTGCTAATAAGCCACCATTTTTAATTTATTTTTTACACTTTTACCGTTTTGAAATTCAGCACATTTTCAGCGGTTTTACTTATGAGACTGACAGAGGTAGTTGAATTTAACTCTACGGATTAAGAGTCACTGATGAGTCAAGACAGTAGTTTTGTGGCTTTGGTGTTGTTTGAACTGTTATTTTAACAAAAGCTGTGATAGTCAGTATCCTCTTTCATTTTTGTGACATCTCAATATATAGGTGTATCCGTCGGTGTATGTATGTATGTATGTATGTATGTATGTATGTAGGTAAAGTCTTTAGACAATTTCGAAATGTCCTTACGAAAACGCAGAACAGGTGGCATCTAAATCTGTGTTGTATTTTAATCCGTTATTAGTAATTTTTGTAACGATATTAATATTTACTTTAATATTATGTTGTTTTATTATCTTTCAGTCTGCAATTAATGCTGTTTTTATATTTCGAACAATTACTACTTCACAAGAGAAGGCACAAAAACTGTCTTGCTTTATCGTAAGAAAGTTGGATATTTAAACATGAAGAAATTGCAAAACTAAATATGGGAAATAAGTAGCCGCACGCCAACAGTTTTGCAACTAGCATAACCAATTTTTGGAAATGGGGATGGTGCTATATTAATTGATAGGCAGCTACAACAGCAGTTCCGTTAGTTACGGTTCAAGTCGGACTTGAGTCGGTTCAAGACAGACTTATTGTATGAAGTATTATATTACATTATTAGATGCAATTTTACTTCAACTCTCTCTCTCTCCCTCTCTCTCTCTCTCTCTCTCTCTCTCTCTCTCTCTCATTTTTCTATATATACGGGTGCGTGCATTGTGCACCTGTGTTTCTATACATATATACGTAAACACACAATCACACAATATATGCATACATACCCTTTTATACTTTTACATGTTTCGGTCATTTGACTGTCGAAGAGAGTAACCCCAGGACTTATTCTTTGTAACCATAGTATTTATTCTGTCGGTCTCTTTTAGCGAACCACTAAATTACGGTGATGTAAACACACGAACATCGGTTGTCAAGTGATGGTGGCGGGTACAAAATGGGACAAGGACGCAAAACATCCAGAGAGTTAGGTGATACAAAACACAATTTCTATGCCGATATGCTGAAAATTAGACCTTAGATCGTCTAATTACGTACAATATTTTCACCATAAATACACAGCAGAAAAGGAAAGCAACTAACAGAAGTTTAAAAATTTCGTTAATATACTGACCAGTAACAACATTTTTTCTGGAAACTTTTATCTTTATATTAGTAGTAAATTTATTACCATTCATTTCAGGATTAGTAACCACTTTATGTGAGTATTCCAGACCGTCTATACGTGTGCCGGGGCTTGCTACAGAATTTGTTTCGATATATTTGAGGTACGTAAATGTACATATGACTTTGCATCCGCTGAAATATTGTTTTATAAAATTCCTTAAAGATATGTATATGTATCAGTGAATACCATTGATGTTAGTTCTTTTTACTACATTAGAAAACAAGTTTCAGCATGTTCAGTCTCGTACTTGAGCAGAAGTTTCTTTCGGTACAACATAATATGTATGTGTGCGAATGCGAGCGTTTGTGTGTCTGTGTATGCGTATGTGTTTGAACGTGTATGCATGCATGTAAATGAACTATTTGTTACAGATGATCGAATTATTGAAAAAATCAACAAACAAATTACAACTTACCGGAGTGTATATAATTAGTATATGCAATCCTAATGACCGTGTTGGATTCACTGGGACTTTTGCAGAGTTGAATAGGTTGCTATAGGTAACAATCGAAATTCCAGCCAATCTAGCCATTCACTGATCCATCCTTCCAATCATCCACCTACCCATCCACCCATCTATATATGCGCATAAGCATACATGTGCGCACGTACACACACACACACACACATACAGTACATGTCTATAAAAATCAATATAATGGGGATACGTGAACTAATTTGCGTAGTGCAATAGTTTTAACACTTTAGAATACACGGTTGAAAGTGGATTCCTAAATTCACATACAGTCTGTTTAGGGTATATATCTTAGCAATGCACTCTAAAGATGTGTAGGTACGACATCCACACTAAACCCACTTACTGAAGCAGCGTGTGTATGTTGTGCAGGTTGAAAATTATATTCGTAGGTTACTTTTCGCTACAGCTGTTCCATGGCTCATTGAAGCTCTCACAATTATTCCGACTTATATATCGTTTATAACTCCCAGAGAGATTTTGCGTGTGATAAATCTTGGCACTGCGTATCATATATGACATTTTGGTACCGTTTTGGTTTTTTAGTTAACATGTATAACTTAACAAACGTCCCACGATTTACTTTACAGTAAGTTGTATAAAGGTTAAGTTTGACAGATAAACGGTCTAATAAATCATACATGATTTTGATAGCTAAAGGTTTCTATAATCATTTTTTTAAAATCTATTAGCTATTTCGCTAATGGTTTGGGATTCTACACATGTTAAGCAATCAAACTTACAGTTGTCGCACCACCTAATACCTGTTTTACCATTTTCGCTGAATAATTTATTCCACGTGCAATGTGAAAGGGGTGATCTATTTGCATACATTTTAAGCCTAATTTCAGCACTTTCCTTGTCTCTTTGTATACATCCTGATCATATTCATTAGTGTGTAACCAGATCACAGCATCTTAATTTAAGTCACTGGCAATGCTTCTGCCGTTGATCAAATTAACATATTTGTGACTCATTCCGCATCATTCTGACGAAGTATGCCAGTGCGATGTTCACTGTGTAATCGATTACAAATGCTGACAACGCACAATCCGATATTCCATTGAATTTTGTTTTCTATTAATTGCTTGCTGTCCAGTACATGTATCTTCCTGTTAGGGTGTCCAGAATAGTAGAAAATAGTGGCTTTTATGCAAATGTTGATGAAATAGTACACATAGAGTATTTTATATTTTCTGGCTTTCAATGTGAGCAGTTGTTGATAACGTCGTTCAAATATCGAGAATACAGAGCTATAACAATTTTAAGTAGCTAATTTTGATTTCGAAAGAGTCAAAGTTTGTTGCTACGTTTAGATGTTTTTTTATGTGGCTTTAAGTCTGGTGTTGACAATGCGTATTCTTGGTATTGATATAGCTATTATTTATTTATGAATCTAGTCTAGTCTATCAAGTCAAATTAAGTTGCATCACATTATGAAAAAGAATATATTTTTTGCAGTTTTCAATCAATACGCTTATGAAATACGTCGCCCACACTTGCAAATGAGTCTCCCATGATGGTGGTGGTTCCAGTTCTTTGAACAAGTTTGTTTATATGATGAGGAAGGATTTGCTGCACGACAACAACTGTTATCAAAGGCAGCTGAATCAAGACTTTCCCGGAAACAACTAACAAGAACTATACAGATTTCCAGCCAAAGATAAATCTACCTCATTACTGATTCTAAGCAATCGCTCTGTAATTACCCTTTAATTTTCTGTTTGGACAATTATGGTCGAACTCTGATACACTAATTTATATTTATACATCAAAGTCAATACGACTGACAAAATGTGATTCTCAGGATTGTATATGTTTGCATATTTGTGTGTGTGTGTGTCTTCAGTGTACGTGTGTACATGTGTGAATGGCCTTGCGTATGAAACAGAATAAGAGATAATCTATATTCATATATTTTCTTAGATATATCCATTGGAGGTATGTGGGTTTGTGTTTTATTTGTGTGATGCAATTTTAATTGAAAATATCTTAGTACTTTCACTCTGAAGTCATCACGGCAATAAAATTGTATGGACGCCATATATTTTTTGAGGACAAAAGCAACAATAGTTGATTGAGAGCTGAATAAATGTGGACACATATGCACACATATTTTGCGTTGGTGGTCTTTAGATCTCATGCTTTTTTTGCCTTTCACTTATTCAATCTCTCGAAGCCTATACACAGACCACTGTATACATAGACACATAAATGAGTGCACTTATCTGTGCAAATACACAGAAATACAGGTTATTGTATGAATGAATGTGAGTGTGTATGTAAGGGTGTATGCGTGTGTGTGTATGTATGTATATGGATGTGTGCGTATGTGTGTATGTGTGTGTGTAAATGTGCTTGTGTGTTTCAGACTGATTGTAACAAAGTAAATAGGTAATTTAACGAAACTAGCAATGAGAATTAAACAAAGATAGCTTTGAAATGAAACATATTAGAATCAGTTGGACTCAACGAATTTTTATTATGCTTCGAAAATAATCGAACCATCATGTATTATTATCTGCAGAACTCCAAAATTTCAATAGCCTCTAAATAATTTTGGATGAACCACAAAGATTTAATATACGTGTCACGAGATAACATAGATACGATTTCGAGACAGAAAAGAGGTGTTGCCCTCTTGCTCTTTCCGGTCTGAAATTGCTGCATAATATGTCGAACAATATATGTTCATGTAAATATATTAACTAGAGAAGGAGGGAAATTCATTGGGTACATTTGTGAAAGAGAATTAGGATATACGTAAGAAGACAGGAAAAACCCGTAGTCTGTAACCTTTGTTTAAAGTCACTGTATGTTTCTTTGTTAGCAGCAGACATTTCTTTGTGCCTTCTGATATTTAACTGGTAATGGAATCTCTACTTTCGCTTTATTATGTAAGTTAATGAAGTGAAATGGTTGTACCGATGACCTTCCTCCTCGTCCCATTTATCTGGTTAAGTTAATGCGGTTGACATTCGACATATGTATATCTAGTTCAATGTTTCCTTGGAAATTCGTAGGTGGTATGGAATTCCAGACATTTGCGCATTTTGGTAGAAAATATTGAACCAAACGTTCTCAGCGGGCTATAATAAATATCATACTAGGGAAAATGACTCGGAATAATCCGGTCGGAGTATATATAAAGATATTTGCTAGAATAGGGGAAGCAAAATAGCAACACGAGCTGTTGAATTCATTTAAGTTTATTTTCTGTAATCTTAACATTTTTTTGTCACTGCACCCTGATCCCTGACAGATACACAGCAACTCGAATATGGAACTATGTTCTGCAATGACAATTTGATACCTCATTAAATAAATGTAACTTTTAAATGAATTCATCAGCTCTGTGGGTTCTTCAAAGGACCTTCCGTCATTAAGCTTGCACAGGTTCAACGCATTGTCTCGGATCAAAACAAGTGCAACTCCAAAACTACAGACCTCCCCCTTTTTTATTACCACGTCTTTTTATTACACTACCGCAAAACGTCTATCTTTCTGCTGTAGCCTGATGTGTGCAATGAAGATTAATTGATCTTCATGATTTCTGTAGCACAAATTTTCAAATTGGAAATACTTAATTTTCAATTTGAAGTGAGTTGAACTCTTTTGGAAAAAAATATGAAAGAATATTCAGTTTATTCGCAGTCATATATAATTATCACAGAAATACATATCAAATAATATTGTGTTAAAATGCAGGATATAGCATTTTGGAAAATTCAAAATTTTTTCAGTGATTATAGAGGTAAATTAATTTAAATTGTATTGTATTGCAGCAACATACCAATATAGTGTTTTAATTAAATATTGAACCATAGGATCAATTTCAAAAGATTACTGGTACTTCAATTGAATGTAAACATTGTTGATATTTAAATCGACGGAAACTGGGTGTGATAATTTACCCGCCATGTTACAAATCTTGAGTCCAAGTTCATTATAGCTAATTTATATGTTTCTCAAAGTACACTTTAATTATTCAATTATATTGCGTAAGTCGGCAAAAGAGACATAGGAAAATTATCCATGGTAGTGGGACGCTCTGTTGTAGGAAATTCAACACCATTCCACTCGATATGATGTATACCGGAATTCACTACTGCTTTGAACATAATTTTTAGTGAATTTTTAATTACTGTTCATAATGTGTTTACAATAATAGTTCAGTATTTAAACCATTTGGTGTTATAAATTTCTGTAGTTCAAACTGTAAATAGACTTTACCAACTTCATACAAAACGTTACCTTTTGAACGAAGAAAAGAAATCAATATTAAAAACATGTTGGTTATTGCAACTTTTCCTGATGCCCAATTGACATTATAACTAGAAGAATGTCTAAATAAACCTGGAACATATTCAATACAATACCATAACAGTTATGATGTATTGGGAGAGTGCCACTACAGTGCCTGTTAAGTTTATATTGGATGTTAAAAACTAAATTATATATTTCAATCGAAACGAACTTTTCAACACATGATCACGTTGAAAGAAAACAAACTGTGAAACTATGTGGAAACCATGCCAAAAAATGTTATTATATAATACTTTTTTAATAACCATTACTAAATCAACAAATTTCTGACTACATTCATAATTTATGCTCCAATAATTCATTTATAGTGACATGGTGTTTACTTTTAAAATGGTGCAGTATCGTAAATGGTATCCTGCCAGACTGAATATTTTCAAATATTTACTGTTGCCTCTGCATTCTGGTATGAAATATCATTGGGGTTAATTTTTCCTTTCACCTCTTGATTTAACACTAAGAAAAATTCCAATACTCGACTAGAGACCAGTACATAACAGTATATGTACACATGTGTGTGTGTGTGTGTGGTTGATTTCTGTTTGAGCCTGTCCCATCACCAACGCTAAAGCTTAATCAGCAGTGTTGGTTTGCTTACGTCCTCCTAAAACAGTAGTTCAGCAAAAGAGACCGACATAAAAGGGAAAGACTTAAAAATTTGTTCGACTAAACCCTTCAAAGCAGTACCCGAGCATGGTCACAATCCCAAGTAAAGAATAAAAGATAACTAAGAACTCGGTTAAAATGAAACATTTTAATAATATTCCGTGTTATTTAAAGACATGAGTTCAAATCAGGATCAAACAGGGACACCCCCGTTAAGCTGTGCAGGGGATGCAGGGACATGAATTACGTTCCGCTTATTATAAGTGCACCCGTTTACTTAAAAATGAAGCGATGTTAAATCTTCAGCTTTGGAGGATGTAAAAACATAATTGATACTCCGAGTAATTTAAGGACAGCTGCTAAACGCCTCACGATATAAAAGCATAAGTTAAGCTCCGGTAGACGATAATTCTACGAAGAGAGCAATTCGAAAACCATTTCAATTCAAATTTGAATAATTTCAACTGATTGTTGCAACTACTGTACTTAGAAAACCATTTTTCGTAAATGCTCTACTTCACTTTTGTAAATATGAGATAATGTTGTTAGGAAAGAAGTAATTAACTTATATAGCGTTCCTGCATCAACAAATCTTTGGGCCTTAAATATGTGTTTTTCTAAAGAATCTTCTTTAGAGGTATCAATCATCAACATACTAGCATTGCAACAGCTGAGAATTCAATCCCCGACATACTTGTCGTAAAAAATACGATGTCCAAATTTTTGCTTCTGTACAATTGAGCGTATATAAATACATACGTATATATATATGTGATATACACACACAAACACACACACACACACACACACATGCACACACACACACCACATATATATATGCATATACACTCGTACATATACACATGCACACATACAAACATGCAGATACGCGCACACACACACACGAATCCACGAATATATATGTATATATGATTATGCATAGATTCATTTCATATTCATATACTTAAGAATTCAGTGAATTGATGGAATTCAATATTCCTAACTTGAATCACTGAATGAATATGCTATTCTCACAACCGTGTGACTGTGCGGGAATGGATTCAGAGAGAAACATCATTCCCCGACGCACACTCCGTGGCGATGGTCTTCCGTCGTACAGTTCGCCACGATTCTACCACCTCACCTCATGATACTGTCTTCTTTGACACCGTCGTCAAACATATTTGTGTACTTCTCCCAACTTTTTTCACACTTCAAATTTCAAATTCAAATATTCATATATTGAGAATTAGCCTGTCTTTTGTTCCCACACTTGTGCTGATACACACACACACACACACACACGTACATATATATATAATATAATATATATATATATATAATATATGTATGTATGTATGTATATATATTATATATATATATATATATATCTATATATATATATATATATATATATATATATATGTATTATGTATGTATATATATATATATATATATAAAACATTATTGGTGAATTGAAGAAATGGAGCTGAACGCAGATTGAACAGAAATCGTTTTATTTCATTCTACACGTGTTTCGAAAGGCACAATTATACCAAAATCCGATTGATAATGGGACCATATTGTGTCTTTCTCTTCAGGAAGAAAAAAGGAATCCGTTGGAAAAACAAAAACGAACAGAGGCAGAGCAAAAAACAATCGAACTGTGCTCCTAAGTCGGCTTTTTCGATGCCCCCATTGGCGGCGTTACACTTATCTGGCCTTTAAATAGCGTTTATAAATAAGACCGGCACCCATAGCCCTTGGTAACAAATTCTGAAATAGATTTTAAGATATCTACAATAACCACTGCAAGGGAAATTACTCCTGTAAGACAAACGGGGCTTGTTTTTTCACAGCGGGGGTTTCCTTGTCAAGGCAGGCTCAGATGAACACACACACACACACATAAAACTAATATATATATATAATTTCTTTATTTTTTTTTCTTTCTGCTGCCACCCAACGGTTATCACGGCAGTAGCCACTGACAGCCGAACGTCAACGCACACACGTACACAAAAATGTTTTCTACCCCTAACGCCAACACACACATATATAGAACAGTATACACACACACACGTCCTAAGTAGATTTTTTCTCGCCCCTTATAAACATCCAATATTCTTTAAATAGTCAGAACTTTATTCTCGGTCACAAAGAACATCTATACACCCTCACCCACATGATTGACCGATGCCTGACCTGTTGAATTCTTCAGCCACCGGTTCTCAACATACACTGATAAACAGTTTCGCCATGGGCTCTTAGGAGCACAGTTCGATTTGTTTTTTGGCTCTGCCTCTGTTCTGTTTTTGTTTTTCCAACGGATTTCCTTTTTTCTTCCTGAAGAAAAGACACAATATGGTCCCATTATTCAATCGGATTTTGGTAATTTGTGCCTTTCGAAACACGTGTAGAATGAATAAAACGATTTCTGTTCAATCTGCGTTCAGCTCCATTTCTTCAATTCACCAATAATGTTTTAATTTCAATTATCCGCACCAACGCACGGTTTTGCAACGCCAGATGGTTGTACCTCCACCGTGCTGTTCACTGCTGTGATTTTTGCTACTAAGGTATCGGTTAAACTTTTGATTAATCTACTACTAGATTATTCATCTTTCTATTTCACATAATATATAATATATAATATATATATATATATATATATATCTTATATATATATATATATAAACGGGAAGCTTTATGAAAATAGACAAAAGAACGAAGCAGGTTTACGGAACTAAACAAAAGACGAAGGCAGTGGAATACAAACACAATTGTATTAGTAGGCGCTCGGAATATAAATACACAAGTCTTTAACGTTTCGACCTGTAATATATATATATATAATATATATATATATATATATATATATATGATTATTTTTAATAAAAACATATACGTGGTTTTGCGTTTTTGACTGCTACTTCTAGCGTGTAAAAATTTCCCGTTAAAGGTAGTTTTCTTTTTTATTTACATTTACACTATTTTATATTCACAATATGTTGTCTATTGACTTTTTATACATGCTAGGCCACTAGTAGTGTAATTTCTAAAAAATATTCGCCATCCTATATATTTATGACTATAATTTTAGTATTTCGAAGATCAGTTCGGCATTATTCATCTACAACCAACTGAAACTGCCCTTGAGCGGTAAATTAGAAAATCATAACCTATAATGAGACACGTGTTATTTGTGTCTAAATTATGTTAATTATTATGGTACGGTTATTTGCTGAAAAAATGTGAAACCTAGGAATAACCGTAAAAAAATAAGGTAAAAGTTTTTATTTTTATTTTCTTTCGAAAATTGCCCTTAAATGTGGTTTAGGTCGCTTTTGATTGCGTCTTCTAGCGTGTAAAAAATTAACTGTTAAAGGTAGTGTTCTCTTGTGTTTGAATGTACCCTATTATATTTATATATATGTGTGTGTGTGTGTGTGTGTGTGTGTGTGTGTGTGTGTGTGTGTGTGCGTGTATGTGTGTGTGTGTATCTGTGTCTGTGTGTGAGTATAGGCGCAGGAGTGGCTGTGTGGTGAGAAACTTCCTTTGCAACCATACACTTCCGGGTTCAATCTCATTGCTTGGTACCTTGGTGAAGTGTCTTCTACTATAGCCTCGTGGCTACTAAGCCTTGTGAGACAGAAACTGAAAGAACCCCGTCGTAAATGTGCATACATACATACATATATACATATATATATATATATATATATATATATATACATATATATATATATATATATATATATAGAAAATAGTAGAGTGAAAAAACGACAGAAGGCTTGAATGTTAAAAAATATATATATTTGCGTCAATATGTCTGAAGAATATTAGAAAATTTTTTTTTTAATTTTTTTCCTCTTATAATGACATAAATTAAAAGAAATACGGTTTCGCGTGTAGCTTTTCAAATTTCTTGTGACGTTATGTCTATTGACTTTTTATATATGCTAGGCCACTAGTAGTGAAATTTGAAAAGCTACACGCGAAACCGGTATTTCTTTTAATTTATGTCATTATAAGAGGAAAAACATTTTTTTTTTTAATTTTCTAATATTCTTCAGACATATTGACGCAAATATATATATTTTTTAACATTCAAGCCTTCTGTCGTTTTTTCACTCTACTATTTTCTATATATTCACCCACGTGTTTTCACAAACCAACTTTCTTATCTATGTATATATATACACTTACGTATATAAAAGTCTATATGTATGTATATTTGTTTGTTCGTTTATTTGTTTCAGTTATTTCACTGCGACCATGGTAGTGCACCGCGTTTTTATTGTTTTGGATTCTAATTTGGAATGTATATATTTCATCAAAATATATTATCAAGCTTCTTTTATTAATGAAAATCCCAAATTCCCGATTTAGTCACAAGGCCCATTATTATTCACTAGAGTCAACAAAATGACGGTTTCAACATCTTTGCTTACACTTCATTGTAATGTTAATGTACATCGATAAGTTATTAGCTACAGATGAAAACTGAATGACGTTTTCAGTTTAATTACCAGGCATTCAACCCTTGATGTAATCTTTTCTACTATAGACTTAGGGCCTGAAATTGTGTAGGAGGTGATCAGTCGATTACATCAACCTGATGTTTAACTACTACTTATTTTATCGAGACCGAAAGTTGAAAGGCAAAGCCAACCTCGGCGAAATTTGAACTCAGAACGTATAGACAGACGAAATGCCGCTAAGCATGTTGTCCAGCGTGTGCCAGCTCTCCACCTTAACTAATTATATAATATCCAGTGTTTAGATAACATGTTAGTATGAAAGTAGTTCAAACCTATCATTATCACCAACCTTACTTTTTGTCCAAAGTATTCGCAGTTAGATTTCAGAAAACCTAGAGCATATAATTACCTTGACTTACTGAAATTCATATTTTGTATATATGATATGGAGAATGTTATACCAAGTGATATAGCTTTAATACTTTTACATGTTAATGCATTCATCATTGATGCCCTTATTATTCAATCAGGGAACGAACTTGAGACTTCTCATCTAGATTATTAGCCATTTCAGAAATATATTCTAAAATATTTATTGGCCAAAAGGTCAAAACATTATCGCAGGGGAAATATAGTCGATCAAATGTCAAGTACTTCTCTTATCCGGCAGACAACATGGAGTAGACAAAGTCGATTATAGCTGGGTTTATGATGTCACTCACTTCCCGAGATTACCAAAAATATAAGTAAAGCAAAATGAATTCTTAGAATATTGACTGAGTTTTGGAGAATTCTTTGAGCTAGATATCACCTCTTCATTGATCGAGACGAAATGTATTAAAACTTATAGATTAGTGTAGCACCTGTTACATTCCTGAAAATTTGAAGAACGATATTTTGAGACAGTGGAAGTATTCAAGAAATAATATGTCTTTGAACAAAATACAGAATGATTACATTTTCTGTTTATTGGCTGCAGTTCAATGCTGAAAATATTAACTTTGCCTTCTCTGGCCAAAAGTAAAACAAAATACCACCTCGATTTTATTCTGTTCTTTATTACAGAAGATATTATCAAAAGTTCTGGCAATGTATAAGGAAATATAAATATTAACAACATTTTATATTTGTCTATCATTATAGATATCTCTTTATCTAAGTAGATATATATATACAATTACATATACATACACACATGCACAAGCACACTCACGCTCACATAACTTGCTTAAGCAAACGCACACGCACACTTATATAAATATACATATTTTCACGTGTATACTAATGTATATGTATTCTCTCTCATTCCCTCTCCTTCCTATTTTTCTGCCCATATTTATATATGTGTGTGTGTATGTGTGTGTATATACGTATACACACATATCTATAAATTTGTGCCTATGTATTTGTGGTATATAAATACATGCACAAATACATAATACATACACACATTCATACATACACACCACGCACACGCACACACACGCATATATATGCGTAAATGTCGAATGTATGTATACTTATACAAATACATATGTACATATATATGTAAGCATATACGTATGTATGTGCACATATACTTATCTTTGTAGAACTCAGATATCGGTACTCCGCTTGAGCGGTAACAAGTTTAGTTGCCAACCACATGGTTTCGGGTTCAGTTCCACTGCGTGGAACCTTTAGCAATTATCTTCTACTAAATCTTCGGACCAACTATAGTCTTGTGAGTGAACGTCGTAGAGGGAAACTGAAAGAAGCCCGTCGTATATATGTCTGTACGTGTTTGTATATGTTTCTTTGTGTCTGTGTTTCTATCCCACAACCGCGCGACATACTGTGTTTGTCTGTTTACGTTCCCATGAGCAAGTGTTTCGGCTAAAGATATCGATAAAATAATGCCAAGCTTAAAAATTTAAGTACTGCTATCAATTCTTTCGATTAAAATTTTACAAGGTGGTGCCCCAGTATGGTTGAAGTCTAATCACTGGAGCAAGTAAAAGATAAGTTACCTGATTTCAATGCTAAACACAAATAATGATTACTTCAAAGATTTACTCACCACAGTGTTCCCAGATAATTTGTGCCTGAGTATTTCTTCATTCATGGATCTAGAGCAAGGGTTCTCAACAATTCTTAACCTATGAACCCCTTTGATAACAATTTTAATCTGGTGGATCCCTATAACTAGTCGATGTTTAAAATCAGGTTTTATAGAAACTTCTTTCAAAATTCCTAATTTGTTTTACACACATTAACTGGTGTAAATTGAACTATGCAAAATTTTAGAGAACGAAACCTGGCTGATTGCTACAATACATACCAATGCATATATCTAAAGCAATATCTTTTCAGTGTCCCTTAAAATAATATTGTGAATCCCCAGTTTACTACGCTGCTTGCATGCCCTTCAAAATCTTAAATGGACCCCCAACCATATGGACCTCGCTTGAGAAACACAGATCTAGAGAGTTTTTTTTTAAAATCTATGCCGTTCATTCATTCAGTTAATGCGCATGTTCATGTTATACGCACATAATCTCGCCTGATCTAGAGTATAACTGGAACTCTGCCGGTTATGATGACGAATGTTCAGTTGATCCGATGAACGGAACAGCCTGCCAGTGAAATTAACGCGCAAGTGGCTGAGCACACCACAGGTACGCGTGCCTTTAACATAGTTCTCTGGAAGATTCAGTGTTACATATAACGTGACAAGACAGATGTTTTGAATTACATGTACTACTTACTTTTGCCAGCAGAATGCACTGGAGCAATGTGAAATAAAATGTCTTGCTCAAGGACACGACGTACCACCGGGAACCAAAATCGCTACCTAACTATCGTGGACTTACTACCCAAACCACTAAGCCATACACCTTCATTATTTCAATACATTAGCTAATGAATATACTCAACGGTAACATTTTAAAATTAGGCAATGCATTTTAGCCAGGATTTCATTTTTATAAGTTGTATAATATTAATCATGAAAATAGCTGATGAATGATTGACAAATGTAGGGAGTGGTCACATTTGGTATTTTGAAGAAGGCTGAAATGTGTTTCACTTAATAGCATGAAGACGAACCATCAATCAATATATACACATGCATACATACGCACACACAAACCACTCACACATTATTCAGTAATAAATGGACCAGAACAGAGAGCAGACTTGTATAACAAGTTAGTATAAGCACGTTACTTTGGCGCCGGTTATATTGAGGTATTCGTGACTGTTATATAGATAAACCCAGATGTTTTTGTCATATAGTTTTCGAACATACACCAAAGTAAACAGCAACATGATATAGCTTGGACACAGTTTTCGTGAAATGGATTCTTCCAGGGGCCATGCGATTCAACAATTTCAAAGACGCCGGAGGGCGTGATATGCATCGAGCCTGGTCATATAAGGTCATAGCATTGTCAGAAGTGAAACATAGCCGGTCACTTTCACAGCACAAACGAATAGTCTTCGTAATCCATACCCTTATTGTGGATTGGCTTTTGGGGGTTTCTCATACACCCCAGAAATCAACATTTTACTTAAGGTAGATAAATACCTCTCAGAATTACAAAATGGATATACATATTTCCTGCAACAGATATTTATCGTGTATTGATCGCAAGAGAATGTATTAATATTCATAGATTAGTAAAGCTCCTATTGCTAAGCAGTAAGATCTCTAAGAATAGGAAAGTGTTTAAGAAATAATTCAATGTCTGCACAAGAAAAACAAAATCGAAACAATACACAATCTTAAGAGTCTCTATTTACTGGCTACAATTCAACACCGAATATATTGTCTTTTCAATTTTTGGCCAAAAGTGAGAAAATAAGAAAGAATCATATTGCTTTTTTTCTTCTTCGCTCTTTATCAGAACAAGTAAGATATTCAGCTCAAGTATATGTTTGTGAGTATATATAAATATCAGATGCGTTGTTTCTCTATATGTCGATGTTGTCTATACATTAAACCTGTGTGTTTTCATAGATATTGATTAGGTGTGGCTGTATGGTAAGAAATTTGCTTCCCAACCATATGGTTCCAGCTTCAGCCTCATGCAAGATACTTTGCGCGAGCGACTTTTACTATATCGTTGGGCCAACCAAAATTCTGTGACGGAGTTCGGTTGAAGAAAGCCTGTCATATATACATGTGTGTGTGTGTGCGCGTGTGAAGTGCCTTTTTGTGTTAGTGTTAGTCCCCCAGCACAATTTGACAACCGGTGTTGGAGTGTTAAGTCCATCAAACTAGCGGCGTGACAACAGGAGCGGACAGGATTATTACGAGGCTTGAATTGAAAATAAGTGCTGGTGGAATCGATTAGTTTGACTGAAGTTCTTCAATGTTGTGCACCGGTATGGCCACGTTCCAGTTAATGAAATAATATATATATATATATATAATATATATATATATATCTATACAATATGTTACATTACTCGGTAGTCAAGATAAAACTCTGAGTTTCAGATGCCGAAGTGGAAATCCACAACACCATCTCTTCGGTTATCTGGCTATTTGAAAACGTTATGAAAAAATACCGTTAAAAATGAAGGGAAATTACTCTGTTATAACTCTGCTTTGCCTGCGTACTTATACATCGCTCGCATTTTTCGTCATAAAAATTATATAAAAATACATAAAAATATATAAAAATATATAAAAATATATAAAATCTTCTTGGGACATAACACAGAAAGCATGTTCTATCCGTTTTCTTTAGGGGACCAAAAACGTAACAGAAATTTAGTCACATGTGGGCATGATCCGAAAAGCTCTGTCCTTGTATTTAGACATGTGGTAGGGTCTAAGCTGCTTTTCCAGATAAGCCATCTCTCCATGTCGCATAAACCGCACCTTCCGCTGCCGTTAGTATAGGGCTTACATCTGGCCAAAATCTTCCATTGTGTGTTATAATCGACACCTTTATCTCTTAAAGACCAAATATGATTGGATAATTGTGTCGCTTTTCTTTTGTTCCAGTGCCTAAAGCTCAAAGTGTGGTTATTGAACCTGGCCTTGAAATTACCCTCTGTCAGGCCACGTATTTCTTCGTCGAAACGGTGTCTTTAGTGGTTATAGAGTTTACGGTAGCTTCATATATGATGGTCTTGGACATGCAAGCTCCATTTAGCGGGCACAATTCTTTATTCCTGCATGAACAGCTGTTTTCTTCTTGTGTTTTTTGTATGTTATGATTGATTATGTTTTTAAAATTGGTAGTTGAACTAAAACTAATTTTTAAATTGTGTCTATTAAAGAGTTTCCTATAAGCATGGTTAACTGGAAAATGTCTATCTATCTATCAGTGCTAGGAAATATTTACCTATATTGAAGGCCACCTCGGGTGAGTAAGGGGGCGTAAACCAGATGACCTTCCTATTTCTATTATTCCTTTTCCTTATTGTTGGGCTGGTGATAGGTGTATATTTTATTTTTTCGCTAAAACCACTATCTTTTAAAGCTTTATTATAAACTGGGGCAACGCTATTGAAGATGTCCTCATTAGATGAGAGGCTAGAAATCCTCTTACTAATATTTTTAACTAAATTTTTGAATACTATAGGGGGATGGCATGAACCTACATTATATAACTTAGTCTATCATTGGGCTTCCTATAAGGCTTATAAATATTATTATTAAGATCTAAGGAAACGTCTAAGAAATTGACAACCGTCAGGTTAGTGTCTATAGTTATACTAAGTCCGAAGTGTTTCATTAACTGGATAATATCCTTCCTAAAACGATCTTGTGCTGGTCCATTTGTATTAGCTGTTAAGGCGAGGGCATCATCTTTGTAGATGGCGAAATGTACGTTAGGAATGTCTTACCGAAGGTATCTAGGAGAAAGAGTCCATTAGATCACAGATGCCTGCCCCATCATATGAACCCATGCTCACATCGAAAGCGCCCTCCGTGTCGGTGTTTTTTACCCACTTTGCATTCTCACTGAAAGTAATGTCTTTCTAGCATGGAAGATTATATCCTTATCATTGGTACTAATTTCTATGAAGTCACTAGCGAAGATTAGGGCTTTATCTAGCAGTTCTTTAGAGATAGAGGCATAAAAATCAACAATATCGAATTGTGTAAACCTCGCTTTTTTCTTATTCTTAATAGCTTTAAACCAGTCTACGACTTCTATACTATTGGACCATTGCACTAGCCTAGTATCGGTCTTAATTTTCGTATTTATTTTATCTAAAATTTCTTTGCTAATAATCCCTAGTTCTGACTTGGCTGGGTTGATAAGCCTACATTTAGGGTTGGAAAGGAAGTTTTCTTTCTTTGTGGTCTTTAATAGTAATAAAGGCCTCTTTTGGGGGAGGGTTTCTATTTTTTTATCTAATTTAAGTTTAGCGGCGATGACGCTAGCTTCTTTATTAATTTCGTTATATGTCTGTGCCCTAGCCTTAGTATATTATTAATGATGCTGTTGTGTAAGAGTTGTGTGTATCAATATATATATATATATATAATATATATATATATATCTATACAATATGTTACATTACTCGGTAGTCAAGATAAAACTCTGAGTTTCAGATGCCGAAGTGGAAATCCACAACACCATCTCTTCGGTTATCTGGCTATTTGAAAACGTTATGAAAAAATACCGTTAAAAATGAAGGGAAATTACTCTGTTATAACTCTGCTTTGCCTGCGTACTTATACATCGCTCGCATTTTTCGTCATAAAAATTATATAAAAATACATAAAAATATATAAAAATATATAAAAATATATAAAATCTTCTTGGGACATAACACAGAAAGCATGTTCTATCCGTTTTCTTTAGGGGACCAAAAACGTAACAGAAATTTAGTCACATGTGGGCATGATCCGAAAAGCTCTGTCCTTGTATTTAGACATGTGGTAGGGTCTAAGCTGCTTTTCCAGATAAGCCATCTCTCCATGTCGCATAAACCGCACCTTCCGCTGCCGTTAGTATAGGGCTTACATCTGGCCAAAATCTTCCATTGTGTGTTATAATCGACACCTTTATCTCTTAAAGACCAAATATGATTGGATAATTGTGTCGCTTTTCTTTTGTTCCAGTGCCTAAAGCTCAAAGTGTGGTTATTGAACCTGGCCTTGAAATTACCCTCTGTCAGGCCCACGTATTTCTTCGTCGAAACGGTGTCTTTAGTGGTTATAGAGTTTACGGTAGCTTCATATATGATGGTCTTGGACATGCAAGCTCCATTTAGCGGGCACAATTCTTTATTCCTGCATGAACAGCTGTTTTCTTCTTGTGTTTTTTGTATGTTATGATTGATTATGTTTTTAAAATTGGTAGTTGAACTAAAACTAATTTTTAAATTGTGTCTATTAAAGAGTTTCCTATAAGCATGGTTAACTGGAAAATGTCTATCTATCAGTGCTAGGAATATTTACCTATATTGAAGGCCACCTCGGGTGAGTAAGGGGGCGTAAACCAGATGACCTTCCTATTTCTATTATTCCTTTTCCTTATTGTTGGGCTGGTGATAGGTGTATATTTTATTTTTTCGCTAAAACCACTATCTTTTAAAGCTTTATTATAAACTGGGGCAACGCTATTGAAGATGTCCTCATTAGATGAGAGGCTAGAAATCCTCTTACTAATATTTTTAACTAAATTTTTGAATACTATAGGGGGATGGCATGAACCTACATTAATATAACTTAGTCTATCATTGGGCTTCCTATAAGGCTTATAAATATTATTATTAAGATCTAAGGAAACGTCTAAGAAATTGACAACCGTCAGGTTAGTGTCTATAGTTATACTAAGTCCGAAGTGTTTCATTAACTGGATAATATCCTTCCTAAAACGATCTTGTGCTGGTCCATTTGTATTAGCTGTTAAGGCGAGGGCATCATCTTTGTAGATGGCGAAATGTACGTTAGGAATGTCTTACCGAAGGTATCTAGGAGAAAGAGTCCAATTAGATCACAGATGCCTGCCCCATCATATGAACCCATGCTCACATCGAAAGCGCCCTCCGTGTCGGTGTTTTTTACCCACTTTGCATTCTCACTGAAAGTAATGTCTTTCTAGCATGGAAGATTATATCCTTATCATTGGTACTAATTTCTATGAAGTCACTAGCGAAGATTAGGGCTTTATCTAGCAGTTCTTTAGAGATAGAGGCATAAAAATCAACAATATCGAATTGTGTAAACCTCGCTTTTTTCTTATTCTTAATAGCTTTAAACCAGTCTACGACTTCTATACTATTGGACCATTGCACTAGCCTAGTATCGGTCTTAATTTTCGTATTTATTTTATCTAAAATTTCTTTGCTAATAATCCCTAGTTCTGACTTGGCTGGGTTGATAAGCCTACATTTAGGGTTGGAAGGAAGTTTTCTTTGTGGTCTTTAATAGTAATAAAGGCCTCTTTTGGGGGAGGGTTTCTATTTTTTTATCTAATTTAAGTTTAGCGGCGATGACGCTAGCTTCTTTATTAATTTCGTTATATGTCTGTGCCCTAGCCTTAGTATATTATTAATGATGCTGTTGTGTAAGAGTTGTGTGTATCAATATATATATATATAATATATATATATATATATATATATATATATTCATATATATACATATATATACATACATACGTACGTATATACATGCACATACAGACACGTGTTTTTATAATCAATAAATAAAAACTGATGTACATCAGTTGTCAATCATCAGTTTTATCTGCATTTTCTGTTTTCCTTAAATACGTGTGCTTGTACATATATATATATATATATGTGTGTGTGTGTGAATGTGTGTGTGTATATGTGTGCGTGTGTGTGTGTGTTTGTGTGTGTGTGTGTGTGTATGTGTGTGTGTGTGTGCGTGTGTGTGTGTGTGTGGTTGAAAAATATCGCAATGGCTATAAATATACCATAAACAAGTACAAAAAATTGGAGGGGAAAAGTGTTGAATCAAAATTAGATTTAATAGGAAATTGGATTCAATACATACGCAAGTTTCAAAAGACAATACAAATATGTAAGAAAAAAATTATAATCATAGTAACTATAATTAAATTTATGCATTGTCATTCTCATCAGTGTGAGGAATGTTTGGAAGGACATCAAAAAAGGTTTAATAAAATAAGTTAAGATACAATAAGGGAGAATACCGATGGAGAAATAGGGAAAAATCGGATATTTACAAACAAGTTGTAAAAGGGAAAAATTAACAGTAATAATAATAGTGAGAGAGACGAAAGAGAAAACAAAAGAGAGACATATCAACGTGTATGCAAGTTTATATGTGCAGGAAATTCTGATATATAAAAATAAACGGATATGTTTAAAGAAATAATAACAGGCCGAGACGAAGTATAATGTAAACAAGGCCCCGTGTGTCTAGTAGAATATAACGCAACAGGTACACTAACAGAAAAAAGCCATAGAGAGTTATACGTATACATATTAATATCGGAAAACGAATATATATATATTACAAGAGGCTTAAGGTGATAAGCAAGAAAATGTTTGAAAAAGATACAATATTTAAGTAAAAAATGTACATTAAAGCAGAGAAAAGAAAAACAAAGAGAACTTAATAAAGAAAAAGCATAGATCACCGACAGGATGGATCGGTGTAATCAAGACAGTTACGTTTCTGAAAAACTAGCCCGGGGTACGGGAGACAATAAGAGAAATATAGGAACAAAAACGAATATAGGAAGGAGAAAATTATTATAAACTTACAAATGATAGAAAAAACTTATACACTTAACATATAAGTAAACATATAAGTATATACAGTCATACATATATACATACATATACTCATACACAACACATACACACACAAACGTGCATGCACTCACACATACACATACATAGGTGCAAGTCTAAGGGAAGATACAAGTAAAATAAAGTAGTACGTATACACACACACACATATATATATATATATACACACATACATATACATATACATATGCATATATATACACCCATACATATATGCATACACATACATACACATATATAAACCGTACGCGCTCACAAATATACGTACATACAAATATATAAATATATATATACACGCACAGATATACATTCAAAAACACACACACACACACAGACACACACACACACACTCATACACACACACACACATACACATATATATATATATATATATACATATTATATATATATATATATATATATATATATATATATTATATATATATATATACAGATATACACAGATATATGCACTATATGCATGTCTGTTAATGTATCCATACGCAAAAATATGCGGTTTTTAACCTATAAATTCAGATACACCTATCTCGGCTCAAACAATACTTTATTTATCAACATAAGCACCATCAGAATCAACACACTTTTGCCAACGCGAAACAAGTTTAGTTATGCCAGTAGCGTAATAATCCTGCGTTCTGGTGGCGATGAAGTCGTTGAAGACGTGTTTGGCATCGTCTTGGTTTTTGAAACATTTCTTACGCAGGA
This sequence comes from Octopus sinensis, assembly GCF_006345805.1. Classification (NCBI taxonomy): domain Eukaryota; kingdom Metazoa; phylum Mollusca; class Cephalopoda; order Octopoda; family Octopodidae; genus Octopus; species Octopus sinensis. The sequence continues at coordinate 147,252,318 of NC_042999.1, forward strand.
ATTTGTCGAGTTGCTTGGAAAAGTGGTAGTCGGTAGGCGAGAAGTCTGGTGAGTATGGAGGATGAGGCCGAGTTCCGTCGCCCAATTCGTTCAACTTCTGCTGGCTCAGTTGTGTGACGTGCGGCCAAGCGTTGTCGTGGGGAAAAAATTGGTCCTTTTCTATGGACCAATGCTGGCTGTTGTCGGAGTTTCTTATGCATTTCATCCATTTGCTGACAGTAATAGTTTCGCCTGGATCCAAAAAGCTGTGATGGATGAGACCGGTCGCAGTTCACCTAACAGTCACCATGACCCGAAACCACGTCCCTTTGTTAAAGTGACTGTGTTACATTTACACCATCGAATTAGGATCATCCCATAAATATTCTTTTATCTTTGAAAATTAGGATAAATTTCTTTTTCATTACAAAATATATTTTCCTTCATTTTCTACAATGCTTTTAGCATTTACTGCTACGTTAATGGAAAGTATGTTAGGTCAGTGGCAACCTTATGGCATTTCAACTATGATTTTTGAAAACTATGTGAGGTGGTAGTGTTTGTAAATGTACAAGCCAAAAGACACTTATCACATTGTTAATTATTTTAAACCTGAAGTGTCAACAAATATATGGTTAAATATTAGGAATTCACATAACTGCAAAACAATAGAAATTGTTAGAAATAATATTTGGGGATAATAAATTAATATAATATTAACAGATAAAGTAACAATAAGACGAAGAGAACAGATAATCCTAAATTATAGGTTAGGTATCTTTACTACAACTACAATAGCAATACTAAGATATAATCTTGAAATAGGTAGGGTGGTAGAGTGAGTTACACAAGTCTTAAGTCAAGACGATAAACCCAAACAAAAGTCGACTAAAACCAAGGAAGAAGAGAAGTCAGAGAAAAACTATTATAAGAAAAATGAAGCTATAAACGGTAAAATAGTGGTTAAATGAAAAAATAAACAAATAAATAAATAAAAAGGATATCGTTTTATCATCAAATAAAGAGAGAAAAGAAGAAATTTACAATTCAAGCAATTAAGAGAATTGTCTATTAACTTTAAAGTTAAATACCCATTATCTCTAAGCTTTTAGACTGGGGAGGTATGTGGGTGTTATGATATCCATTTGTTCAATCGATTAGTGGATATATAAATATAATGCGACGAACTGGTAGATTCGTCTGCACGCCGGGCGAAATACATAACGGCACATCGTCCGACATTACGTTCTGAGTTCAAAATCCGACGAGCTTGACTTTGTTTGTCATAGTTACGACAAAGATAAAATACCAGTTGAGCCAACTTTGAAACTTTGAAATCAAAATGTATATAAATCTATACTAAATATTTAAATATCCAAATCATATGAAGACAAAAAAAATTCTTTAACAAATCTTCAATGATTCGTTACAATTGTTTTTGTACCAACTCTATTTGTGACGCCAGTTTATATATATATATATATATATATATATATATTTGTGTGTGTTTGCATGTATTTAAATATAAAAACATATATGTATATATGTATATATATATATAATATATATATATATATATATATAAAGTTAATCCAAACATGAAAACACAAAGAGAAAACACAACAACGCGAGGATGTGGAACAAATATAGTATTATTGGACGCTCAGGAAGGAAGGGAAGAAGGAGGGCTTAACGTTTTGAGCGGAGCTCTTCGTCGGAAACATAGGAGAAGGAAAGATCCAGAGAAGGGAAGACAGAGGAAAAAACTCGCCAATGGTACACACTGGTAAAAACGGTAAGATAACGAAAGAAAGAAACAGACCTCAATATTATGTAAATAGAGGAAATTTATCTGTAAAATAACTTGTGACAATTATTTGGTAGCCAAGATAAAACTCTGAGTTTCGGAAGCCGAGGTGGAAATCCACACCACCATCTCTTCGGTTATTAGATGACCAGATGACCGAAGAGATCGTGGTGTGGATTTCCGCCTCGGCATCCGAAACTCAGAGTTTTATCTTGGCTACCGAATAATTGTCAAATATTATTTTACATATATATATATATATATATATATAATATATATATATATATCATGTGTGTGTGTTATTTTTATCATATTACAATATATGTAAATTACTACAAACGAATTGATAATGCATTAATCGCTTTGTGTATTCCTTTGTCCTTTGTCTATTTTATACAACTTCTAAAAGTCCTTGGATACACACTGGAAATATGCAACTGCTTTGTCTAACTTCGCAATCGCACGATGGTGACTACATGCATATATACGAGAATGTACAGAAAAGTTCCTGGCTTTGAGTAAAAGAAAATCCAAGAGAATCAGTTAATTATGATTTTATTCAACATACTCCCCTCTCAGACTCATGCACTTATCGCAGCAGTCCTTCGGAAGGATATATATATATATATATATCGTGATCCCATGACCGACCAGACCATCAGATGTTGCTGCACATCGCTGGTCACAATGCGTTCGCATTGTTTTTAGCCTTCGAATGAGCAGACCAACAGAAGAAAGAGTGAGAGAAAGGGTGGTGAAAGAGTACAGCAGGGATCACCACCACCTGCCGGAGTTTCGTGAAGCTTTTTAGGTGTTTTTGCTCAATAAACACACACAACGCCCTGTCTGGGAATCGAGACCGCGATCCTACGACCGCGAGTCAGCTGCCTTAGCCACTGGGCCATTTGCGCCTCCACACACACACACTCACACACACATATATATTTTGTGTGCGTGTGTGTGTGTGTGCGTGTGTGTGTGTGCGTGTGTGTGTGTGTGCATGTTTGTGTATGTCTGTGTATGTACGTTCGTGTGCGTGTTTGTGCCTGAGCGCGTACGTATGCATGTACAGATAGATAAATAGATAGATAGATAGATAGATAGATAGATAGATACACATATGGATACTCGCGAATACATGTTGCAGCTTATGTAGAATTTGTGCATTATTTTATGTGAATATCTGTGAATTACTTTATGATATTTTTAGATGAATCTGGGATCTATCCTGAACGCAGGAGTTGATTTTACGAGAAGAATGAAAGTAAATAGAAAAAGCGACAAACTCTCAACTATGCATAAAAGCTGCTCCAATAAAATAAAAAAAAAACAAAGAAATGTTTTGCAACAGAAAATATACAGAACGATAAGTTTATATTGGATACAAAATTTACAATAGAAAATAGGATAATTCTATGGAACATAAAAATAATATATAAAAGATGAAAATAATGTTAAAATAAAAAGGAAATAACAGCATCAAAAATACATTTGGCATTAAGATCCATTCCAGAAAGTTCACAAGGAATTGTTCTGTAAAGAAAAGAAACGACACTTATTGAAACACCTACTTCAAATACGATTCTTGCGGAGATAAAGTATTCCTATGCAGAAGTGCTAGATTTAAATTATGTTTGTTTTCTGGAATTTATATTAATGTAGAGATAATAAAGATACAGATATATCTGATATTGTTTTGCTATACATACATACATGCATGCATACATTCATAATCACACGCACGAACACACACACACACACACACACACACACATAGATACATATATATATATATACATATATACATACACGTCTCCCTACATATTTATCAATATTCCCAGAAACATACGTATGCATAGGTATCTCTCTCGCTCTCTCTCGCTCTCTCTCTCTCTCTCTCTCTCTCTCTCTCGCTCTCTCTCGCTCTCTCTCTCTCTATATATATATATGTATGTATGTATGTATATATATATATATATATATATATATATATGCATGTATATATATATATATATACATATATATGCATGTATATAAATATATATATATATATATATACATGCATATATATATACACGCACCCGCCCACAAGCAAATTTGCAGATTCTCTAACGCAACGGACAGGAGGCTACGCAGTATTGCTTCCGATCCTCTGTGCTTCCGAATCTATGTGAATGCAATTCTTGCTGCATTCCGATTTCGTTTTTATCCTTTCGGATTCGATAATAATGTATGAAAGCAAGATAATAGATTCGTAAACCGCACGTTTGCCTTGTGGTGTTTGCTCCATCCGTCTGCTGTTGAGTTCAAATCTACATAGATTCAACCAGTTCTTTTCTTAAATGCCATTATCTATTTTAGAGACACTATAGCAGAGATTATTCTTCTGCAATTATGCAAGCTAGTTTTCAGGTTTGAAAATAACTTGCTTACTTTCTCGCACTAGTTACACAAACGCTGACCTGTGGAGTAAGTTACTGGGATCTTTTCGCTTTGACCGGCAGATTTTTAAAATAATTTCTTTGTAACTAAACACTTGTTGTTGACAAAGATCCGGAGATATTGTATTCACCTCAATAGACTTCATTTATTGGTTGAAATTGCCGAAATGCAAGAAATTAAACAACAAATATCTTACAAACTACAGAATTCCTTCAAGAAAGCCAAGAGAAAAAGATGTTTTATAAACACATTCTACGAAGTTTAAAAGTGTTTAGTTACAAAGAAATTATTAAAAACATCTGCCGGTCAAAGCGAAAGATCCAGTTACTGAGTGTTTAAATAAGTCTAAGGAACTAAACCTCTGCAGAAACTAAATGCGCAAACCTAAATGCAGATATCTACGACTATATCTAACCAAAATCTAGCAACACCTGCATTTCCATGGGACCTGCTAAATTATTGATTATATTTCTTTTGTTGCTTATCTGTGAGTGAAGAGGTGATTAGTGTATTTGCTGCTAGGCACCGGCTTCTAGAGATAGCAACAACACAGAGATGTAATGGAGCTGCTGTCTCTGCAATATCGATGACCAACTACGAAAAAAGGAAAACCTGTATAAAATGCTTGCAATGCATTTTCGATTCCTTTAGGAAGTGCACCGCCATTATGCGCATAATTAGTGTATTGAGAATAGATGGTTGCAGTTAGTATCTATAATTCGATATTTTGACATAGTGGTCGAACAGAACTGAATTTGCTTGACCTTAGGTACCAAAATATGTGCACTGGCACACCGCAGAAACTATAAATGGTGATCTTACCAGGAAATTTATGTATTGATATTTTAGGCAAAGTATATGGAAAAGATTAAGCTCAATAGATGAGATTTGTACACTGTCCAAGTTACCGCACAGAGCAAATAGTTACGCAAGATGATATTGGCGTCAATTTAAAATTCGAGCTATCTTATCTTCAACGAATCTATGTCGTAGTTTCCGAAAGCTACACTCGCGTTGCATGAGAGCACGTTGGCAATAATATAGGCAAATGACAATACTGTACTCCTAGAATATTCTGAATTATCCCAACTTATATCTCCTTAATCACATTTAGGTAAAGTTAATTTCGGCAGAATTTGATCTCAGGACGTAAAGAAGAACAATATACCCCAAAGCATTTTGCCTGGTCTGCTAACGATTCTAACATCTCACCGGCTCTTTTTTATATATATGATTGTCTCCTATCAAGTGTAAAAATGAACCTTCGTTGTCTTTCAGTGACTTGTGTTCCAATACTATTGCACAAAGGTGATTGATTTATATCCAAGACAAATGTTCGTCGAAACGCTTTGACATTGCATTGCAGACAATGCAAAATCAGTAAGAAATGCCGTTTAATAGCATTAGTATTTATAACAATGATATTTCGGCCTACGATTAAGTAAGTTAAATAAGCCTAAATATTTGATTCTGATAGTGTATTTCCTACAATTGTTGCATTTGTAGGAAATGTAAACGAGCAAAGCATTGCGGCAGTCTTGCTTCTTACACTTTTGCCTCTTTACTTAACCTGTTTCTCCCACTCAAATTTCCTGAATTAATATCCTATCGCGGCCTTTTCTGGCTTTGTCCTTCATCTCCTGCTGATCAATGAAATGTCATTGAAATATTCGATGAAATGTCCTGTAGTTAATCAATATTGACCCATCATGCTTGGCGTTTTGTAGGTAGATGTATGATCACTTCTCCAATAACGATGTCAAGCAATTCGAACGTAGTACTGTTAGTCGATGAATGAAACACACGCCACTCAGTCAATATCAAAGGTCTTCGGATGTTCTAATTTGCTTCATCATTGCATCCATTTTATAACATGGTGGATTGAACTTGCTTAGAGGTGAAGCCCACTGATTTCCATGGAAGAAAACATGGTTGACAGAATAAGAAAATATTGCTTCTGCAACTCACAAGCCAATACACAGGCGTACACCCGCAAACTCATGTCCTCCCTTTCTTTTTTTCTTTTTCTTACACTCTCCATAGCCATTGTCATACCGAGACCAATTGAATCTAATGTAGCTTCACCTCCAACGAAAAGGCATTATTCCAAAATAAAAGAAATATAATTAACGTTTATTATTCTCTTCAAAATGAGCAGTCAATAAATTCAATGCGAAAGTAATGCAAGATTGAACTGGAATGATTTCTTATCCAATGAATCTTAATCACTATATCGAATATTAAGTGGGTCAACAGAAATATGATCGGTTCACTTCGATCTCCCGCTAACTGCCTCATTGATAAAAGAGAATTTTATTTGTGATCGAATACTGTGCAAGTTGAGTAAAACAGCTTAAGTGAAATGTGGAAGATATTTTGGTGGTTAACATTTATAATGGCAATAAAGGAAGAAAAATGTTTGCGAATATTATTCTTTTGTATAATATTCTGAGTTATGGAACCCTCGTTTCAAACTTGATACACGAAACAAAAGCGAAGTGTTCAAGCAATAGCCATACAAATAATGAGTTATGGGATTCACAGTAATATTAGAGATAAAGAGTTTTCATAAATAACTTGTAAGATTTTGGCATCTATATGAATACATGTAAATAAATTGATGTATATGTTTAAATGTGTCAGTAGATGGATATTACATGGAAAGCATCACCTTTAAGCTTTCGTCAAAATTCAAACGGGGATATTTTTGGAATATTCCCCACTAATGTCATATTCGTAGTGAATAACAAATGAGTCGAAAATCAACGTTTACATTCTTTAGGTGACAAATAGTTTCAATATAAATTTTTCATCTTCGATTTCTTTCATGATTAATTGCCTATTTCTTATAAATATTGATTGTTCAGTAATTCTTTATCATTTATTACTTCAATTTATTTCTTTCATGTGAAGCTTCGGGGTGAAAGTTTCCAATATTCAGGTCGAAATGTCGAATTCCCGTCTTCTGTCTTTGTCAAATGGAAATAATAGAATTGCCATTGAAGCACACTAACCCGAAACATCGCCTTTGCATGAATATTCATAAAACATCAAAGCTGTCTGCGAGCAGATCTAAACTAAAAGGTGAAGAAAATGGCTGAATGCTGACCATTGATTAAAAAAAGTAATGATAAATGATTTAGTATTTCCCCTTATATATCGTTAACCAGCTCGGTGAATAAATCATTAACTATATTTCTTTGATAGAAGAAATATTTCATAATTCAACAAACATTGCTTTTAATAAACTTTTGTTCGTGATCTGTAGTGATGGCTGTTGTGTTAGTTTAGAATTTATTATAATGTTAAATTTATGTTTCGTTTCCACGTAATATAACAACGACTCATTTATTTTGTATTATAAGAGATTGACAGAGCAGGTTTCATTATAAAAATGCAAATGACATTGACGTGAAACTCAAAAGATTTATGTCCAAAATGCGAGCCTTATCACTTAAGTTTGTCCCAGACAAAAAAAACAATACACGCGAAAACATTATACCTCGACATAGCGGAATCATATTTAGACAAAAAATAAAGGTCTCACATCACTTAAATAAGAACTTAATGACAACTAGAAGTCCAACCATAAAAAAGACAATTTTATAAATGAAAAATACAACCCAGCTGCTTCCCGGAAAATAGAAAAGGAAGCCAGGCAGTTGCAAAAATAAAACCGAAACCTAAGGCCGTTTACAAATTTGCAAGAGAATCTGCTTCTGTACGCTACAAGGTAGGGCACTGTTTCAAAAACGATGTTGACCCCATGAAGTTAAGCGAACTTTTCAGTAAACATTTCTAAAATGTTTTCACTTCTCCACTTAGAAGTATACAAATAAGCAAGCCAGCTGAGTTCTTCAACTTCGCAAATCTACACAGGGAAGAGACAGCCCTCGATTACATCGGTATAAAAGAAAATGTAATATTGGCCATTTGAGTTTAATTCATACTCAGCGGCGTGCCTAGCGGTTTTCCAGCTGTTCTTTTATAAATATGCAAAACAGCTCTTATAAACGACTGCAGAAACTTTACCACAGTGGCCTAGGCTTCGACAACAACTATCATAGTTGACATATCGCAATTTGCGTGATCGTTGTATCGTCAGAGAAGAAGTGGAATGGTGCATAACTTTTTGTTTTTGGAAGATATATAAGATATGCCAAGTAGTCGCATCCAGCTAATGTTGGTGGTGGCTTTCTCAGATATACGTTCAGTCATTCAGAGAGTCGGTCTCAATGGGTATGCAGATAATACAAAGGTATCTCAATCAGTCAAGGACCTGGAAATGAGCTGAAGTAGGCAACATACAATTCAATGATGTGACGTTTCAAGTATTCTTATGTACATCCACGAGCAGATGGCAGTCAGAATTACAAAGGACCAGGGTGCATTTTGTGTCTGCATCACTACATGTCTTGGGAATATTCATGAGTGATGCTATTCGTTCCTTTTTCGAGGGACAAACACGGCGCCTAATAATTAACGTATCATGAAAGAAAGGGAAAAGGACGGCAGATATAGTGACCTGAAATTTGAGATCTTTTAAGATGTGGTAGTTGCAAGGATCAAATATAAAATTTGTTCCTGTTGTCATTGGAGCACTGAGTGCAATGTCTCCCAACCTGAAGACACATCTGGGCACTTGAGAAATACCCTCCAATCTCGGTGTATTGCAAAAAGTAGGATTTACTTGGAACTGTATGCATACTTCATAAAGTACGGTTCACCTGAAGTCCTTGTTGTGACTTGGCAGAAAGTACAATCCCCCGGTAAATACAATATCTTCAATCAACATCACAATATTGAATACTATGCGACATCTTAAACAACAACAACAATAATAATTATAATAAGACAGTTACTGTCAGGAGGAACTGTATACATTTCCCGATTGTGGGATTTTCCAGTTCTAACAAATAAAAAGTTAGATATAATAACAAGAGCACTCAGAGAGCGCAAAACGCAGCCAAGGCAACACCAACGTCCTCTCAATGATTAGCCAGTGATTAATTTAAAAATGAATATATATTAAATAAACTCGACTGCTCTCACAAAAATAAGCCCGACCGTTCTCAAAAATCAAGTAAAAAACAACAGGGAAAATAATCCAGAATCCTTGTCCGGTACCTTATCAGTTCGTGCCAGTCACAAGGCTAAACATCTCTGAACGTTTCATCCGAATCCATCCTGCGGTTCTTGAGGCATCTTGTCCACGGACAAACAAACAAACACGGCTGCACATTGATCTGCTGCATATTGTTGCATCAGACGTATACTTTTTATTATGCCATTGAACCTGTCCTTTCTTATCTGAAGCCGATAAGAATAAAAGTCACATTCGGTGATGTTTTGCTTCGGTCATTGTCTTTCAAGAGCACATTCTAGCTATCTTTGCCATAGCGAAACAGAAGTACATAATGCAACAATATGCAGTAGATCCGCCAAGGCGGAGGTAATAAACAAAGAAACACAAATAGGATTACTAATCCTTCATATCTGTATGATTCCAGGATTCTGAAGAAAGATGAAAAATTAAAATATAACTTACAATCCTTTAAAATGGCAAGTATTTGGAATATGCGAGGGTAAAGGTTGTACCTGCAATAATTCATGTAGTAGGGGCTATGAGTAAATATATAGACAGATGGTTAAAGGCAAGTGGAATATGATGTCCTGCAGACCTTTTACAGAAAATTTACTTATTACAGCAGAACAGGAAAAAACCAACAGAAGGCTTTTGAGCACTTGAAGGCTTCTAGGATTCATGTTGATATCCAGGGTTACAGGGTTACCCACTACCTACATACAAGAAATAAACATTTGTGAGTTAAGTAAAAAAGATAATAGTAATGATGAGGAGGAGGACGACGACGTAAACGACTACGGTCATGACGATGATCATAATCGGGATAATTATTGCAAAGCTGATGAATTTGTTATAATTGTAGCGTGATAATATATTTCTTTTACTACGCAATTCCCCAAGAGAGGACATATGATATACTTAGTACACTAGCAATTCAGATTAGCCAAGTTGATAATTAACTGACTATTAGTAATTTGGCAAACGTGGTATACCAAATTGTACGTTATAGTTGCATGAGTGTATGTGCGTTTTTGCGTATACACATATACACAGGTACTGAAATATATATGTTTGTGCATGAGCGCGCGCGTGTGTGTATTGGTATCTATAAAGGGTTTGGACAAAATAATGGAAACAACTTAAACTTTCAAACAAATTTATTTTAATATGGGCTACGCACCACTTTTGGCAGTAATTACACCTTGAATTCTATGAGGTATGGACTCGTACAAAGTTTGAATTGTTTCCAAAGGAATTTTTGTCCATTCTTCAGCTAAAACAATCTTCAGTTCTTGTAGTGATGATGGTGGAGGATATCGACTCCTTACTTGTTTTTCTAAAATACACCATAAACGTTCAATAATATTGAGATTTGGGGACTGTGGTGACCAGATAAGATGTTCAAATTCACTAGAATATTCCTCGTGCCATTCAGTAACAATTTTAGCTGTTTGAATTGTTGCATTATCATCCTGAAAGATTGCCTTTTGCTCCGGAAACAGTTCCACAAACATAGGATAAATTTGATCAGATAAAATGCATAAATAGTCTTGACTATTAATCCTGACATGAAGGGAAACCATAGGGCCTGCGGATTTGTAAGATATAGCCCCCCCCCCCGCGCTTCCGCTCCGATCATCACAGATCCTCCTCCATATTTAACAGTTGGAAGAAGGCAGTCTGGATCAAATGCTTATTTTGGATATCTCCACACGTATTCTCGGCCGGTGGTCCGAAATAACTCGTCCGAGAAAATAACATTCTTCTACCCTAGGAACCAATTCGCTAGGTTTTACTCCACTCAAAAAGCTTTGCAACGTTTTTTGTAAAGTAATGGTTTTCTGATTGTACATCTCCCCCGTGAAATCCGGCTTTGTACAGCTCTGTGAAAACTGGTTTCTCGCGGTGGTCATTAAGCTTTGCAGTAATTTTGGGAGCAGTATTTTTGTGATCTTTTCTAACAATTCGCGTAAGAGTCCGGCGGTCCCTATCTGAAAGTTTTGGTTTACTTCCAGAGTTTTGTTTCGACGAGGAGGTTTTTTCCATCTTTCTCAAAGGCTATCATTACTTTCGAGACAGTACTTCTTGATACAGCAAACATTTCGGCTGTTTTCCTTACGCTAGCGCCTGCCACACGAGCACGAACGATTTGACCACTTTAAAGGTCCGATAAATCTGTCATTTTAATGAATTTTAATTACCTTTTTTCAGATGATATATATCTGAAACTAAACAGTAATTTTGGCAAAAAATATTAAGCAATATTAATAATAAATAAAAACAAAACATAAAAATAAACAAGCTTCTGGCGCTAGGTGTCTCCATTATTTTGTCCAACCCCTGTGTGTATCTTGAGGCCTGCTGATGTCTTACAAACCTTTTCGTAAATAGAACATGTTGAGGATTCACTTTGCTCGAGTGTATGTAATTTATTTATAAATTTCTGCACCGTATCACAAAATCACAATAACCAAGGGTTTATGGAAAGATACAAGGATGCACTTTGTGATGACAAAAAAAGGCAAAACCACGTAGGAAAACCAACAGAATTCCTTTACAACGAGGTCCTGCTTTCCATCAAAGTAAGATTGGCCAGAGAAATCGCAATTGCAAATCTTGGTCTTCAGAGCCAGATTTGGAAAGTAAACTAGATGTTGTGCCAATCATTCTGCAGGAAGATTTTGATAAAGCTGCACTCCAACGCCAAATGCTGAACCTGCCTTTAACCATGTTGTTTGATCAGTTATAAACAAGGAGCAAAAAATATTTTGCTTGAACGCGAATGGTGGCTCAGAGAAAACTTACACAATCAATCGACCCCAGGACTTATTCTTTGTAAGCCTAGTACTTATTCTATCGGTTCTTTTGCCGAACCGCTAAGTTACGGGGACGTAAACACACCAGCATCGGGTGTCAAGCGATGTTGGAGGTCAACCATAGACACACAAACACACACACACACACATATATATATATACATACACATATATACGATGGGCTTCTTTTAGTTTCCGTCTATTAAATCCACTGACAAGGCTTTGGTCGGCCTGAGGCTATAGTAGGTGCCACGCAGTAGGACTGGACCCGGTACCATGTGGTTGGTAAGCAAGCTACTTACCACACAGCTATTCCTGCGCCTATATATAATTTTTCGAAATTATTCAATACAGCAATAGAAAAATACTCTCCTAAAAATCACAGCTATCGTGGAATTTTTAACAAACACAAAATCCGTTTGGTTTATTTTAATAGTCGAAACATTGAACAAATAATAAAGGACCACAACGAAAACATAATCTCGAAAGTCTGCAAGAAACTATTCTGACCAAAGTGGAAAAGTGAATATTCAGGATAATAATAGTAATATAAACGATGTCAAACTGAATATAAAAGCTGATATATTGGGTTGGCAACTAAGTTCCCGCCGTTTTTAAAATTTTGGAATTTATTGCGTTTTTAAATTTGGAATCTATTTTTTTTCGAGAATTCTATTTTTGAATCAATTTGGAATTTGTTTGTTTTTTCTTTTCTAGTTAATTTTATTTTTTTATTTTTTTTCAGATCATTAAAATGGAATGTGAATTTAAGAAAAACGAGCATTTTCGACACCGCCTTCTCTTTGCTTTTAATCTAGGTTCTAAGGTTGCAAAAGCTGCTTCCGACATTTGTGTTGTGTATGGAGAGGGTGCCATAGCTGAAAGAACTGCTCATGATTGATATGCCAAGTTAAAAAATGGAAACTTTGACCTCAAATTCGCATCTGGTTCTGACATCAAGTTGAGTTCTTTGAAGAGCGATTAAACCAACTTTTGCACGAAAATTCTCGTCAAACGACAAGGGAACTGGCAGGGGAAATGGAATGCTCCCACACTGCTAAAGGGAAACATCTTCACTCGATGGGAGAGGTTCAGAAGTATGGAGCGTGACTTCCGCATGCTTAAAGTGACAACAGCAAAAATCAACGAGCCAGAATCTCCGCTGGTTTGCTTGTTCGTCACCGCTCAACTCATGGACACAAGTAACGATTTCTTTACTGAATCGTTACTGGCGATGAAAAATGATGCCTGTACATTAATATGAAGCAATGTAAGGAATGGCTTAGCCTCGATAAAAAAACCGACACCTCGCGTGAAACAAGAGATTCATCCTCGTAAAACGATGTTGTGCGGGATGGGATTATCCATTACGAATTGCTTGAACAGAACCAAACGGTCAATGCGGAACTCTAAGTTCAACAGATGAAACGACTCAACACGGCTATTCAAGACAAAAGTTTTACAAGTTTTTGCAGTTCAGTGATGGCTTGGTTCAGTAGTTTTCAAATTAGCTTCTTCCTTTCTGCTTTTGAGAAGCCTAATTTCTCAAAATTGTTATTTAAGTAATGTATTACATATCGCAGTGCACCAATAATTACCTGAACTTGTAATCTAGATAGAGTAACTTCAGATTTCTCAATAGTTCATTCATCTTCAGCTTTATGTTAACATCCGCTGGGCAGCTGATTTCCACAGCTGTATACAATTTCTTTTCTATTTCCAAAATTAATACATCAGCTTTCATGTGTTTACATTTTATTGAGGTTTTCACTGGGACATTCACGCGGTACACATATTTATTAAGAGTGACTATGGCTTCTTCCATACTGTGAGTTCTTATTTCTTTGTTTTCGAGATTATTCTTCCTACAGATTTCATTATAGAGTGTCCTAGCTACAACACTATGTCTCATCGGTAGATGATACTGTGATGACATCTTCAGACTACTGCTTATGATGTAGGTGATATCTTTGGTGTTAGCTCCAAAAAGTCTGCATCGTTTGTCACATTTTACTGCTTTTCCCTCATCTCTTTTCTACATCAGGTATTCGGTTGATATTTCCTGTTTCTGGATAGCAAACTCATACATATCAAAGTGGAAGGTAGTAAGTAATTCGTTTCTTGGTCCATGATAGACTACTATGATGATCAATATTACTGCCATCTTGGAGTTTTCTACTAACATTTGCATACATGGTCTTCCACTGATATGTGCTCATCCTTTTATCTGCTGATATGTTGTGGTAGCGTCGTGCTACTTGCTTGAGCACGTATTTAATGTTATCAGATAAGTAATGCTGCCTTCTAAGTCTTATGATGTTATCAGCTGCCTGTATGCAAACTTGGCCAAGGGATGCACTTTGTATATATGTATGTATGTATGTATGTATGTATGTATGTATGTATGCATGCATGCATGTATGTATGTATGCATGCATGTATGTATGTATTCTAAATATGCGAGCAATGAGAAAATTATTGCGATTAATTGTTATGAATCTCGTCGGATGTAATAAAGCATTTATCATTTGATTCTGGACGCAACACACATCAACAGTGACCTGGTAGGACGAGTGTATCAAAACGAGGCATTCAGCCACTTCATTTATAGAAGGCAACAGGTGTTATGAAAACAAACATGTAAACTAGGCGGTCAAATTTGAACGGACCTAAATACATTAATATTATACATACCCACCCGACTTAAAAGGTGAAGTATGTACTAATTATAGGAGTTTATCCGCACATTAGTTTTTACGAACTTCTGAAGTATGGATTCGCTTATATGATAAGAGGAATAATCAACATGTTATACATGATTAAACCAGTACCTGTTGACTGTGAACATTGTAAGATTAGTGAAAATATGAATTTGTGAACAAGGTAATAAAAATTGTATCTCGAATTCCATTATCACACACAACAACACAGACCACTCCACACACACATACACATAAACGCACACTCAGTGACACACACACGTATGTATGTGTGTATGTATGTATGTATGTATGTATGTATGTATGTGTATGTATGTATGTAAGTATGTATTATATTAATTCTTCACGGCATAGACATCATTCTTAATTCTCGGCGAATATCTAATTGTTGGCACTTTATGAAATAAAGTATTTCCGAGTGCATCCCCAGCAGTGCCATATACCTTTCTGCCACCTTGGTGTCTCACTCTATCCACTTTCTTCCCCTCCCGCTCTCTCCCCCTCTCTCTCTGTCTTTCTCTCTGACTTCCTCTCTCGTTCTCTCTCTATACACATTTATATATATATGTATATTTGTATATTTATATGTATGTATGTACATATATATATATATATATATATATACACATATATATATATGTATATATATATGTACATACATATATATGTATATATAATATACATGTATGTGTTTATGTATATATATATACACATATATATGTATGTACATATATATATATATGTACATATGTGTTTATGTATATATATATACATAAACTCATACATGTATATTATATATATACATATATATGTATGTACATATATATATATATTATATATATATATATATATAATATATATATATATATATACATATATATATATATGGATATGAATATATATGTGTATGTATAACACTCTTTCACTTTCCTTTTCTCTCAGTTCTAAATACTATAACGCATCAAATGAAGTTAGATAGACGGCTAATAATATTACACTGCTAAAGCGTTCAGTACAGTTGACTGAAGGAATTTAGTATGCTACTTTGTTACGTGTCTGTTGGGAAACGATTAATGTAGTTTGATTTAATAATTTCTTTGCAAATCAATCATTTTGGGATTATGTAAAGTTAATTATGAGTATTTTTGTTATGTTCTTTCTTTTTTGTTTGTTTTTGGGAACTTATCATGTTGTCGAGTAATGGTGCGTAAAATGCCTTTGTTGTGTTGGATAAAGCTTAGATGGGAATACATTCTTGCATCGGTTAGAGTAGTAATGGCGATATTGGCGGAAGAGTATAAAGAAAACATGTACAAAATCAATTCGATTCCGTTAGGATGTTCTTGAAGACTAGCTAATTGCTAAAGTGGCTATTGAAATAGATCAGCGTAAACAGGAAGTCTTAGTTCCCCATTGTTTTTTTAACAATAGCTTGATGAAATGAAACAAAATTATGAAAGTAATTGAATATTCAAAGAAAAATAATTGCTTAGTCTAACTATCTGACTATTAAACCAGTTAGACTATTATATACGGGTAATTTTGTCGTTTTTATAATATTCTGCTTTGCAGTCTCTTCAGAGTCGTGTCCTACTGATCAAAGCTATCGTCATAATATACATTGATATATTTCTGAAGTCAATCGGACCGAAAAATTTTTCAAAATTATACAAGGGAAGACGTTTGAAATGAGAATATAGTGAACAAAATACTTATTAGATATACGGTAACTTTGTTACAACAGCGAAGATAATTTGCATGAGCAAGACCAAAAGGCTTACAACGACCTAAACCACTTAATTTCCCTCACTGCCCGTTTAAAAGAAAAGCAAATCCCCGAAACTTCATATTCGCAAAACTTCAGCAATTGAAATTATCGACCTTTTTGATTATCCCTCTTCTGAACCATTAAGCTTTTGTCATACTGATGGTAAATAAATCCGATTACTTTTATCTCCTTCCTTAATTATTCTTGAGTTCATTGGAGTAGAAACACAGCTTTGAATTCTATATGCTGGTCTATCAACAGAAAACTGCGAATGAAAGTTGACAGCTATCAGGATTGGATTGGCGATGTATTTCGAATAGTATAACTTATAAAGGGGTTCAAAACAGCTTTACAGTTGGTCTGTCGGAGTGTCCACTTTGATTTGCATCACTTCTCATACAGCTACCTACGTGAAGGTCATAGGAGTTTGTATCATAATTTTCTCCCATCATATAAGGGTAAATGTAATTATACGGATACGTTAGTGATTACGTGAGTATGGAGAATGAGATTGTGTAGTAGGAGTTATTTGTTCCCGGGAAGAAACGTATCTACAATCAAACTGTTCATTATTATGTCCAAATATAATGCTTTGACCTGTTTTAAGGTCAACGAGAGATTATAAGGCAAACTGAATTGGCGGAACTCATATTCTGAAATTCGAAGATACGTGATTTAGAGTATTATAATGTTTTTTTTTTATTCATTTCGGTTATTAAAACTTCTTGATCTATACAGAATACTGAGGCACGAAATCAGCTCTGTCATACTTGCTAGTCTTTGAGGCGCTGTATAGGTGATATCTTCTCCATACACCACGAATACAAATATACCACAAGCTTGGTCTTTGCTATGCGTAATATAATATATAGTAATAAATCGCAATAAATCATTTTGAAATAATGAAACACAAGTCTTTGTATATTTTCAAGCATGCAAAGAATTCAAGATTTTATGAGCTAAAGACGTGCTATGGTTCAGGCAGAAATCAAATATTCGTTGCAATAGCTTCACATGAGGTATCTTCCTCTTTGACTATACAAAGAGTTAATGCATAAAATATATGTACACACTGTTCGTGCAATGATTTATAAGGAGCAAAACTATCTTTAGTTTAACAGAGCTATATGAATATTAATTTTATATTATTTTTGTTTTCATACAAGGACACACCATTTGAAACATTTCCTCGGGCCATTGCATGCCTCACGTCTTTTACACAACGCAGTCAAGGATAATCACGCCGAAAACTGCATTGCCCCAGATAACAATCAAATGCAGTATAACAGTGATTTCATGCTGTGATTCAATTCGTGACATGGATGATGATGCCTCGCTATTAAAAAAAAGTTGAATGAGATGGTTTTATATAAAATCATACTCTAATTAATAGTGTTATCGTACAAATAAACATCTTTCATAAACCACCGGAGACTCCCGATTACTGGTGCGTAACCAACGTTCTATGCTGTAATAAGCCTCACTGCACATAACCAGCTATTTAAATAAGAAATATAAAAGCATGCAAAGACATATATTAAAATATTCGAGTAGTACTTTAAAATTTTTAATCGTATGATGTAGGGAATACTGCATATTTTTTTCATGTTTGCGAGTGTCCTTTCACACTGTAGACGGAGAGGCGGACAGCGTGACATCATGGAGTGAAGTATGAATATCACAAAATGTAATTGCTCACTCTTATAAATATTGTGGCCATATCCTCAAGAACGAAAACAAAATACAGTGCAGTGTTCGGCGGAATTCTGCAAACCGTACCCTCTTTCTAGTGAAATTTAGCTATTAAATAAAATAAATTCACATAAATTTCATAGAAATTACACTGAGAAGCTATTTCATATAATAAAATTTCAGCATTGCGTGTTATGGCGGCGATATGATTTTTTCTTTTACCTCTACTCTAGCAACCACTATAAAGCTTTGCTTGTACTTATTCAGAAAGCAAATACTGAAGGATATATATTCAAAAATTGATAATAATCACAGCGGTCAATGTAAATGTTTCTGTTAATAATACTGTACTACACACACACAAACATATATATGTATATATATATATATATATATATATATACCTACATACATATATACACATATATGTACACGTATACATACACACATGCACACATATATATATATATATTATATATATATATATATATATATATATATATATATACATACAGATAGACAGACAGACAGAGAAAGAGAGAGAGACAGACAGACAGACCGACAGACAAACATACACACACACACACACACACACACACACATATTTTCTATTTAATACTTTTAATCAACCCTGAAACACTGTCAAGTGGTCCTTAACCTACACACTGAATAAAAATATTTACTATTGAGTAGAACAATTTCCAAGAAAGGAAAATAGTGAATTTTACGTTTTAAAATATATGAAGCAATCTCTAGTGATGTTGTGTTGTCATTCCAAACAATTCCACTTTAACCGGATCTACGTGAATTTTAATTTTCTATATAATCTAAGGTGGCGAGCTGCTAAATTTGTTATCACGGCGGACAAAATATCTAGTGGCATTTCTTTCGGTTCTGCTAAGTTGAGATTTTGCCGAGGTCGACTTTGCCGTTCATTATTTCGGTGTCAGTAAAATAACAAATAGTTGAATAGTGGGATCGATGTCATCGCCTAGGTCATTCCCCCAATATTTCAGGACTTGCGTCAAGATTAGGAAGAAAAAAAAGAAAGAAAGAAAGAAAGACACAAAGACAGAAAGAAAGGAAGGAAGAAGAAAAGAAAGAAAGGAAGAAAGGAAGAAAGAAAGAAAGAGGCGCAAGTACATCAGAGTATAAGACTCGTATTGCAAACCTGCACAAAAAATGCCATTCACTGTTCTATAAAAGCACAGTAGCTTCATGAGTTTTAATTAATCTTGATGACAAAAAATATCATGACATCGATGATAACTAGAATAGCATGTAATAAGTTTGATACTATTGTCATCAATATTTGCTTAGCTTCTAGTCGCAGAGCCTACGACACATCTAAGAAGGAAGTTTATTCAAACAAGAAATTTGTTCCACGTGTTAGTACTAAATTGGAAGACAGTTTATTTTTACTATTGAAATAGGTGAAGGTAATATTTGAACTTAGATTCCAGGGAGCTTTGAACAATCACCTGAATTCATCCAGACAGGCAGTCTTATAGCATTTAATTATTACGCTTTTCATACGTTGAAGCAACAACATGTGAAAGGAGGACATTAAATACGCGTATACAAAATATATTGATAGACGGGTGACTATTACTCGTGGTATGGGAGTGTTGCCATCAAGGTCAATTCAACGAACCACACAGATTCTGCATCAATCTGATCAAAGATGTACGAACCCTCACCACACTATTTTTTTCAATAACCAACTCCATAATTTGAGCAGTTCTCTTCATTCTGACCATTTTAGCCACATCTCCATTCTTCACAAAATCACTTCTCTCTCTCTCCCCCTCTCTTTCTCTCTCTCGTTCTGTATATATTCGTCTCTTATTGCTATCGGTTATAAGTCATACACGTAGCTCTCAGCACTCGTGTTACTTTGCACCTTCTACCGATTGAAAAGTATTGAAAAACACTGATTATTACCGTTTAATTGACAAGCCTTGTTCCCGAAAACATTAACTGTTATCAGCATATAGATTCCTATTACTGAGTTCCATATTAAAAACATTACACAAAATAGCATTTAAATTTTTGTAATACCCTGTTGTCAAAGAAAAATGGCCATTGTTATTACTGGTCAATATGAAAACGACAACTCAATAGAATTTTTTTAGATTAATCTGTATTTATATATTAAATCTCTCTCTAAAATGATGGCTTTGTAATTATATTACGTAGCATGAATAACAAACAAAGCAAAAGATTTAAGAAAAAAATCTTAAGTGGTTTAAAGATTGAAACTTGACAATTCACAGTGAACAGTACCTTTAAAATAGTAATTTTCTAGAAACAAGATTAAATTTCGAGACTTGTCAATACCATATCTACACAGAATCTACTGATCTTCTACAGTATATCCTTAGGATTTCATTGTACACATCAGCTGTCGGAAAAGAATTATCTTCAAATATTACTCGCAATCTCATGACTAAAAATAAATTACCAACGTTAGAGATTGCTCTAATGAAGTATTATCTTAGAACAGTTAGGTAAAAGAAGATAATGTACGTCAGAAATACAATTACACAAGAGGAAAAAATACACTAAATATATTGACGCATATTCTTTCTTGCAATATTAAAGTAATTATATCGCGAGAATGTTACCAAGACCTGTACTTACATACCTTCCAAATCGTCACAGATAAATTAGTATTCTCAAATATAACAATATTATGATTAGCTATTGTAAATGTTGTAAATAATATAGCAGAGTCCTTTTTTCGAACTTTATCATGGCAAATATTTGCCTTTCCCTCATCGCTAATACTTTTCAATTATGCAGTTGAATAAACACCGTACTCATTCCTGATAGCAGATGTGTCACAAGCTTTATAATCTTTTATGCTAAAACGTGATCAGGGAATGTATCAATTACGAAAGAATAAACATTCCATGTTGTCATCAATATGCAGAAGTAATTTGCAGAAATTCTGGCAGACACTACTTTGTTAAAATATATTAAGGAACTGAAAAATAAAGCTTCAGTTTCGAAATTTGTGTGAGCAATTTGAATGTTTCTAAAGTATAGATCCTAATTACATATTGTCAATTTTGTTTCATTTCTCAGTTGAGTGAAATCTTCTAAC
>NC_042999.1:147278736-147301236 GCF_006345805.1 Octopus sinensis
TCCTTGGTACTACGCAGTGGCGTCCGGTTCTGGCATTTGTGTGACTCTCGATGCCAAAGTCTGGGACAAGACCTTCCAGGATCTTCCAGATATATATTATGGCATATCTTTCTCGCCTACGCTCCAGGGAATAGAGCTTTAATCTCTTGAGTCTCTCCCAGTAGCTCATATGCTGCACAGAGGCTATCTTCTTCGTGTAGCTTCATTGGATCGCCTCAAGTTCTGTGATCAACTTGACACTGGATGGTGACCATACCTGAGAGCAATAGTCAAAGTGGCTTAGTACAAGTGTCTTCCAGAGGACCATCATAGTTTCTTGTTCTCTTGTTCTAAAGGTTCTAAGAATCCAGCCAGCCAGCCGTCTACATTTCATTGTCAGTTTAGCAACATGTACATGAAAGGTCGCGTCATCACTCATGTGAATACCCCGGTCACGCACTGATTGTGCCTCTGGGATTGCAATCCCTCCGGGTCCAGTGTATTCATTGGGTATTGCATTCAGTTTTGCATGCTGATAGTATAAAGCTTGAAACTTTTCAGCATTGAACTGCATGCTATTCTTTTCAGCCCACTTGTATATTTCGTCCAGCTCACATTGCAGGTGCTTAGTGTCTTCAGGGTTCTGTATTGCCTGTGAAACCTTTGTATCATCTGCATAACTTGTGATCGTGGCTCTCTGCGTGGCTGAGGGCATGTATGAACAGTAGTGGTCCCAAAACAGTGCCCTGCGGAACACCGCTCACTATTTGCGTGCTAATTGGCTGCTACCACCTGACTTCTATTCTTCAGAAAGTCATGAAGCCATTCTCCTAGTTTTCCAACTATGCCAAGATCACGCAGCTTGTGACATATCATTCCATGATCGACTTTATCGAAGGCCTTTGCGAAGTCGAGATATATGACTTCCACATTTGAGTGGTTGAGCAGTTGTTTCAGCACCCAGTCATAGTGCTGCAGGAGCTGAGTTAAGCAGCTTCTTCTTGGTCGGAAACCATGTTGGGTGTCAGGCAGCAAGTCATTTTCTTCAAGGAAGATGATTACTTTCCTCCTGACTATTCGTTCCATGACCTTGCTGATGTGTGAGGTCAGAGAGATAGGTCTGTAGTTCTTGGCCTCCCCTCTGCTACCTCCTTTATGAATAGGGCATATTTTACCTTCCTTCAGTTTTCTTGGAAGTTTGCCCGCTGCAAGGAAGCTCTGAAAGAGGAACTGCAGTGGTCTTGCTAGGACTCTCTTATACTTTTAGGAGGATTGCCGGGAATCCATCGGGGCCAATAGCTGAGTCTGTTTTCATTTCATCTATAGCCTTTATTACATCGTCTTCCTTTATATCGATGTAATTTATCGTCGCCGCCTCTGATTCTATATCTGCAGTGGTAAAGAAGTCAGTTGGATTGCTGATTTGGAAATGCCCAAGGGGTGGAGTGAAAACACTCTTGAATTGTTCATTCAGTATTCACTTACCCTCATTGGTTTTCCTGTGAGTGTGCCATCCTTTTCAAGGAGTGGCCCTATCCTACAGTGCACCGTAGCTGTTTCTTTGGCATACCTGTGAAAGCTCTGGGGTTAGTTTTTATGTTGTCTATAGCCAAGGCTTCTTTGTCTGCTCTTTCCTTCTCATGGGAGAGTTGCAGACAATTTTCAATTTCCAACAGTTTTATTTTCAGGCGGGACTTTTCACTGCTTTCAATTGTTGTTTAGGCGATTTGAAATTTTTGTACGCCGTCTCATTAAAATTTTCCTCTCTCTGGGGATTTTGTTCTTGTGTACCGTGGCCTTTCTCTCTGGGACACATTTGTAGCATATGGCTTGCATTACAGACATGAATTGTTGAAGTATCATGTCGATGTCCGGCGAGGAGAGACATTCAGGCCAGTTTTGTTTGAGGATCTCTTTCTCAATTTGTTTCCAGTTTGCCTTATTGAAGTTCAAGCTGGAAAGATTCTGAGGGTTTCTTGTAGGCTGCATGTCCGTGCTCTCTTTTGGCCCGTACATGGTCAGCTCTACCATGTTGTGATCCGAGAGTAGTGTCGGTGTCACTTTCACATTATGGATGAGATCCATATTATTTGTGAAGCAGAGATCCAGTGTGTTACCTGCTCTGGTTGGTTGGAGTATTACTTGCTCCATGTACAGGGTGTTGATGAGGTTCAGGAGGGACCTCGCCTGTCCTCGTTCACATCTTGTCATTCCTGGGAGAGAAAGGCCCTCGGGCCATCTGACATTGGGTAGATTGAAGTCTCCCATGAGAAGTACACTTATGTGTTGTTCTAATGTGATTAGAACTTCTTCTATTTTTAAAAGGCAGTCCTCAAACTTGCCCATATGACTTGGGGCATCTGGAGGACGATATGTAGCACACACAACTACATCAAGTTGCCTTATGTAATATATATATATATATATATATACATATATATATATATATATATATATATATATATATATATATATATATATATATATATATATATATATATATATATATATATACATATATATTATATATTGCTCACGGCAGGAAATACAGATGAGGGCAGCAGCATCAAACTTCCCCATTCACCAAATACCACATATCAGAAGGGACATTAGACAATGGTGTAACAGAGGCAACGGTGGTGCCCCATCATTGTATATACATATATATCCATATATATATATATATATGACTTTATTCTAGAAAATAATAGAAAGCATGGAAGTGCTCGAGTTAAACCAGAGACGATAGATAGATTCAAGAAATACAAGGAAGAAATTCAACTCAGCCAGACTACGATTGGTGTATACATATACGGATTTAATAAAAAGAATTGTCTAAAACATATAGTAGTACGTTCAAAACATAGAGTTATAGAAATATAAAAGTATATATGAATGTTAAAAATATACAAGGACAAATAAATATATAAATATATAAATATAATGGAGGATAGGTAAAAATATAGATGTGGATAATAAAATATAGAAAGATATTTCATTTAAAAATTATGGAATGTGGGGAGTAATAAATGTTTCTGGTACTATACGTAAATGAAAAGGAATACTTTTCATTTAAGTATGGTACAAAAAACCCTTTCTAAACATTTATTACTCACTGTATTCCATTACTTTTAAACGAAATGTCTTTCCATATTTTATCATCCTCATCTATATTTTTACCTATACTTCATTATATTTTTAAATATGAATATATTTATTTGTCCTTGCATATTTTCAACATTCACATATACATTAATATTTCTATAACTCTATCTTTTGAATGCATTAATATGTTTTAGACAATTCGTTTTATTCAAACTGTATATGTACACTCCAATTGCATACACACACTCACATAGGTATATGTATGTATGTGTCTATATATATATATATTATATATATATATATATATATATATATATATATATGTATATATATACATATATATATACAAAGAATGAAGAACGAACACAAAAAATACAACAATGCGAGGACGTGGTACATGTAAGGTATTAGCAGACGCTCAGGGAAGGAAAGAAAAAATGGTTTAAAGTTTCGAGCAAGGCTCTTCTTCAGAATCAGCGGAGTCCAATAGAAAGGTAGACGGAGGAAAAAAATCGCAAACGATTCACGTGGTTACATTTTGAAAAATATGAACATATATATATATACTTATATATACATACATACACACACATACGCATACGCATATACATATCTAAGTCATAATATATGGATTCAACTATGCCAACTGTACTCATAAATATGAAGCCCTATATTTCGTAAATATTGTCTCTAAAATCTCTTGTTTAGTTGCAGTTTCTTAGTATTTCTCTTTGTATTTTTGCGATCTTTATCTCCTACTCTGTTAATAATAATTATATCACTTTTCTTTTATTATACCAATAATATTTTACTCGTTATGGTCGTAGCAAAATCTACTAGGTACTTTACAATTACATTACTAAAATCCCATTCTCTCTGTTAGAAAATAGTCGTAATATCTTGTATTAATTTTATAATTATTGTCTTCCGCAACTTTTAAGGTTCTATTGAGTTCGCATTCTTGAAACGTTAAGTTGAGACATTATTATTTAAGACATTTTTTCTCTCACCTGAACTTCTCAGCATTAAAATCTGATATGTAAGATCTTCGCTACCCTGATAAGACGAGGGCACGTCTTATCGAATGTTGATGACATCTATAACAGCTGTATATTCTGGTGATCTACATCCACCAACATTGTCATGTGTCTCCGAGACCCCAGAAACAGCTGTTGAACATATAATTCCTTTCTTCCACCCCATTTAATTTTCTCTGTCCTTTGTATTCTCATCTATTAATATAAATATCTATATATTTATATTTAAATATTCATAGTATGAAAGTCTTCAGCTATTGCTTTCTCTCGTTTTTCATATGTACATATATGCACATTTTGTATTTCGTACCCAAATTATTATATTTAATATAATTAACTTGTTTATCCGCATAATTAATTCTATATCCGGTCAACTTGGAATCAATCCTCTCTAAATACTTCGGATTTTAAGTATGAATACTTCGAGCACTAATAGGTATCTTCTATACCGACAATCTCTGGATCCCATCTGTGGAATATGTGTGTGTATGCGTGCGTGTGTGTGTGTGCGTGTGTTTGTGTGTGCGTGCGTGCGTGTGTTTATATATATATGTATATATATATATAGCAAATATGTAACAAGGATGTCGAGGTATTAAATACAATGCGACCGTTTCAAATTGAGTAATGTTTGAATTATTCGATTAAATGGAGACGCCTGAAACGGCAGTATTGCATTGATACCTTAACAACCTTGTTACTTGTTTGCTTTTCATTCACCTTACTTTGAGCCTTGCGGATAATACCGGACTGGATTGGTGCATCAACTTAAGTACCTTATTCAACTGGATTTTAATTATTTCTTATATATGTGTATGTGTATTTGTGTGAGTGTGCGTGCGTATGTGTTCGAGAGTGTGGGTTCGTGAATGTGTGTTCGTGTGTATCTATGCATTTGTGTGAGCGTATGTGAGTGTGAAACCCATATCGATCTCAAGAAGCGTCATTGATGAAGTGTGCAGGGGCATCAGAGAATGATGTGTAAAAAATGGTTTGTCTTGAATGGCCAGATGGTTCCAGGAAAAGGTTGGACGTCGACTAAGAATAGTGTGATGACGGCTGGAAATACAACGAATAGCCAAGGGTGATAACAAATGGGCTGTGAGGGTTAACAGACCTTATATCTTTTGTGAAGGATTCGGGAAGAGCTGTGACTAGTCTTAAGGATATATTCCTCCATATGTTCCTGAGCGGCGAGTAGCATTCGAATCCACAACGGATGGAACAGTTGGATAAGAAATCAACTACGGATTCGGAATGCGTTTGCGAGATTTTAAAGTATCTGCATTGCTTGAGGTTTCACAATGCCAAAATGCAACGTACTGAGAAGATGCATGTACCACAACTTACAGGAAATATATCTTAATAAGACGCAGAAGGTGCCAGGACCGAAGTCAAGCCACAGTTCCGGAACCTCCTAAATATATAACATCGTAGGGTAAAATGACATTAAGTTAACAAGAAAGAATGGCGCCAGTTTCATATGGATGTCGAACACATCTTGCAAGTAACAAAGCAGATACTGAGGTCAGAACAAGACAAAAGTGTAAATCAATGTAAGCTTTCAAAGTTGTAGACTAAGACACAGATCGTTGTGGGCATTGTATCTCCAGAAAGATCTAACCTGTTTATCAAGTCAACACCTCAATATAACAAGTTGGAAGGAAAAGACTCGAGGCTTCTGAGGTGCGAGCCTTGACTGAAAAGGAACGAAACATCAAATGTTTTAGGATAAGGCGTCAGGATACCCAGTTAAGATGGGAGAAATTGGAGCCCAACAGGATAAAATTCCTAATTCAGGTAATTAATATCTTAGCAAGCCTTACCAACTCGTTTCACTGAAAAAAAATTGAGTCTCTATTCTTCCCCAGTGCATTTCGAGATGAACCATGCAGCACATCCTCAGTAGCTGCTTAAAAAACCAAAATTTACCTTTGGAGGCATGACAAGGATTTTCAAGGTCATAGTAGACACCATACAAGGTGGGGTTGGTCATTGCAAGCACTTCAAGTTCTCGTTAGCTTCGTCAGAGCTACCGAGATTTCCCAAAATTTGTTTTCTTGATTGCCATTTCTCAAACATAATTATACGTCGTGTAATATTCTGCATAATGTAGGATAATGTAACACATTATCTCTGCCTTGTTTAGCTATCTCATAATTCATTAATAATAATTACTATGAAAACCTGCTAATCACTTCTAAAGCATTCTTTCTCGATTCTTTCCTATCTAATACGTCTACCGCCTCACATCAGTATATGTCATTTAATACATAACTAATATTAATATAGAAATAATTCAATCAATATCCCCATCTATTACATTAAGCTTTATATATACTTAATAAGCGAAAGCCTCAAGTCCTCTAATTATGATATTTATTTCACCTCTACGTTAAATAGCTACTAACAGTCAACAAATGTCTTCACAGGATAAAAGGATTCAACTACTTTCGCTCCTTCCCATCTTCACTTGAATTATCCCCCTTTCTCTTATATATTAATATAAAGGTTTTCTCTCTATTTTCTATGTCTTGTTCATACATTTTGCAAATTCTATTGCATTTTCGTACATTAATCTATGTCCACTATCCACGTGTGTGTATGCTATATATGTAAGTATATATGTACGTGAGTGTCTATCTCTTTCAGTGATTTATATATATATGTGTGTGTGTATGTGTGTGTGGTGTGTGTGTGTGTGTGGTGTGTGTGTGTGGTGTGTGTGTGTGTGTGTGTGTGTGTGGTGTGTGTGTGCGCGCGTAACATGGTACAATGATAAACAGGGCAACTTGGAGGCATTTCTCCGCACACTGAGAAAAATGTCAACCTTAGTCGATTTTCAAACCATATTGGTTTCTATTCAGAGACGTCCACATCATTCTGATATTCTCCAGAGAAACCAGCAGCCAAACTGTTTATCAACTCAACAAATACTGTAGTTACTCTATGAAATAGTTCCTAATTTGCACACCGAAACTGTTTAAAACTGTATTAATACCAGCGGCCTGACAACGGGGATCTTAGTCCACACAGTATGAAGGTATAATAAATGTGTAACATATGGTATGTATATATATATATATATGTGTGTGTGTGTGTGTGTGTGTGTGTGTGTGTGTGTGTGTGTGTGTGTGTGTGTGTGTGTGAGAGTGTGCGTGTGTGTTTGTGTGTGTGTATTTAAAGAGCTAAAAAACCACTAAGTGTTCAGCCGTATGCTAGAAGTAGATCACCAACGATCAAACTACAAAGAAAAGAATGTTCTCTAGAGAAAAATTCAGCGGACACCAGAACAATATGCGGGCAAGACAGATGAAAATTATATAAAAACAAGAATTACTCGCAGACCGAGTATATAGGAAGAGTTTACGAAAAAAACAAAAGACGAAGACAGGTGGTGTACAAAACAAGCAGATGTATTAGTATAACCATCAGGAATAGAAAAAGTCTTTTACGTTTCGAGCCTACGCTCTTCTAGAAAAGAGCGTAGGCTCGAAACGTATATATATATATATATATTTGTAGATAAAGGAAACAGTCATCGCGATATAAACACCGAGGATACATGGGAATTGGTCAGCCATTTCTAATGGAATATAAATACCGACCAAATCAGCTAATTCATCTGAGTCAGAAAACCCCATCAGCATATCAAAGCAGTCAGGTCTACCTTTACGAACACAAAGTTTGTTATCAAATTTAATAATAGATTTTCCCGCTGTGAAAACAACATCAATTTCATCCCAGGGGAGTCAGCTTTATTGTGCACGAACCATAGGGCTTTATGAAGGATGGTGGTGTTGACAGAGGAATAATAACTATAGATGTCAAGCTGGATAAATTTAGTGTTTAGTTTATTACCGATAGAGTTGAAACCTTCCACAACTTATATTAAGTTTAAATTTTTTTTGTCATCGACGGAATGTACTTATCAAGAATATTTTTGCTAAGTATACCGATATCAGAGGGGCAGATAAGATTGCAAGTTGGGTGATTGAAGAAGTTAGGTTTGTGGTCCTTTAAGACAAAATGGGTTTGCTTTGGGCTTATTAGCTTCTAGGTTAGCCTTTCTGAAGGCATTTTACTAGTAGTCTTTAAGTGATACAGATTAACAGTTTTATCCGATTGAACACGTAGGCCTTCCATGCTGTTCATTTCTTTGCTAATATTATGTACATATCTTAGATGTTTTTTTGTTAAGGGTAAAGGTAAATATACGTGTATATGTATGCAGGTGTGCATGTGTATATATATATATATATATATTATAATATATATATACATACATACATATACACATATATATACATATATGTATATATACATATATACATATATATATACATATATATGTATATATATATATGTATGTCCATATGTATATATATGTATTATATATATGTATGTCCATATGTATATATATATGTATATAAATATATACGTACATATAAATAAATATATAAATATATATATGCATATATGTATACAGATGTGTATATATATATATATATATATATTATATATATATATATACAGAGAGAGAGAGAGAGAGAGAGAAATACACTAAGACAGAGGGTGGGATATTGAAAGGGACATTTGTAAGAGAACTTGTGAAACATACCGGTAGAGGAAGACATATTGGTTTAGAAAATTGATAAAAAATAGGTCGCTATTTCCCTAATTATTGTAAAGTAGAGCATCACTGACATCTCTTTCTAATTGTCATCTGTGTAGAACCCGCAGTTAATAAATATGGATATCGGAAGTCACTCAAGCCAGTAAGTTTAGTGCCTCGGTGATAGCTGCATAATGATAGTAATGTTAATAGATCTTTGAAGCTGACCCATATTTTAATATTGTAAACGATCATTTCCATATACTTATAACAAAAATTAACACTCATACGTAAATACAGAGATGTATAAGCAAGCGTGCATAGTCTTCAATGCATTTGCAGAATGACATATGTGGATATGTATTTGTGTGTCTTTTAGTAGTCTTTGAACTATCCAGTATCACTTTGCCATCTCCTAGCTATGTATGCACTTGTGTGTTCAGAGGGCCTTGTCCAAGTATGCGATTGTGATGGATGTATATAAGTATATATTATATATATATATATATATATATAGGCGAAAAAGGCGGCGAGCTGACAGAAACGTTAGCGCCCCGGGCGAAATGCTTAGCGGTATTTCGTCTGACGTTACGTTCTGGGTTCAAATTCTGCCGAGGTAGACTTTGCCTTTCATCCTTTCGGGTCGATAAATAAAGTACCAATTTCGCACTGGGGTCGATGTAATCGACTTAATCCATTTGTCTGCCCTTGTTTGTCCCCTCTATATTTAGCCCCTTGTGGGTAGTAAAGAAATATATTATATATATACATATATTATATATATATGTGTATGTGTGACAGAGTGTGTGTGAGTATACATATACATATATATACCTATACACACACGCACATATATATGTCAACATTTGCATAATTATGCATACATATGTTATACATATACGCAATATATATATATATGTACGCGTGTATGTGTGACGTTGTGTGCGGGCACTTAATGTGTGTGTGCGCGTGTGTATCTTTGTTTGTGTACGCATTTGTATTTAATTCGTGCAAAGGAGAGAAAAACAGTCAATAGTGACGCTTCATTTTTTGCTCTTCTAAGTGAGGTCTAAGAAATAATCGCATAATTAATAATGTATAGAGAATGCATTATATAAACGATTACATGACGGGAATTATGTATGATGTATATATATATTACACCATACACGCACGACACTCACAGACGCGCGCGCTCGGGCACACACACATACACCCTATTATATATATATTATATATATATATATATATATATATAGAGAGAGAGAGAGAGAGAGAGAGAGAAAGAGAAGATAGAGGAGAGAGGAGAGAGAGAGAGAAACTCGAGAGTACGAACACTGAAAGTATCAATTTATTTATATAATAGTCAATTTCATGTTTCCTACGCACGTTTCAATTCCTCACCAAGTCCGTTTTTCATGGAGAGCTACGGAAAAGCCACAGCAGTAGGAGTAGCTCGGCTGTTGGATCTGAAACAGATAAATGTAAATATGGAGGAGATACTAAGAAGAGAACTGTATATATGGAAGGAAGGAGACGCAGTGACTTGGCCTCTCCGGAAGAGACGGTCGAGGATAAGAGTGATAGGACGGTGGTATACCGCACGCAAGATGTGGCCGCCACTAAAATTGAAATCCTATCGGAAAATAACGTGGAGGAGTGTTTGGGACTCCTTATAAAAATGACAACTTTCGTTAACCGAGGAAAGAAATATGGTACGGTGGCGGTATGGTTTGCCACAAAAGAAGAGGCAGCCTCACAATCCACCACTATTTTACGCAGTGAAAAAGTATCGCTGTTGCCGACGTGTACACATTCGCATTGGAACGGTGCCACCAGAAATAAAACCAGGGTGGTTGGTAACAGCTGTTATGGTTACCACCGAGGATGGTCTCAAATTAGGGACAGTTAGAAAAAAGAGCTAATTAACCGGCTTAGGGTACGGCGTCGAGATATGGGTTTTTTACCACATTCAAGGACATTGAAAGTATCTCCTACCAGATAGGGATTTGGGGAGAGAGTTCCCTCAATGTGATTGTTGAGGGACGTAGACTAAATTATTATGAGTGTGGAATATGAGGCCACATGAAGACGCAGTGCCCCAAGCACCACCCTCCTCAGAGTGAGAAGGCTGTGGAGAAGGACCAAAAAGCAGTGGAGTTTGGAGTAACAAATGATGCGATAACAGAAGGAGACAGCAGACGTGATATGGAGTGCGCCCAGAGATACGGAAGAGGTGGAGTCGAAGAAAGACAGAACGAAAGCGGCAAGTGAGGAGAGTGACGGGTTTGTCAGCCCCAAAAGGAGGAAAAAGTCGAAAACAAGAGAAGACTCTGAAAGACCAGCAACAGAACCAGATAGGACACCCAAAGAAGATAAGGAACCACCTATATACAAACATATGCATACGATAGAAACAGAACCAAAAGTGCGAGAGTCAATAGAAGGACGGAACAGCACGGTTTTAAAAATAAGGTATTTGTAGTGTACTACAAAAAGAATGTAGACGTGGAAAGGAGGATTTCGAATTGGAAAGGAATAACAAGGGTGAAAATAAACAGGGAGGATTTCAAGGAAGAACGAAAGTGTGTACTATTGAATGAGGATAGATACGACACGTTTATAAAAACATATAGAAAGTATATAATTTCACTTTGTGGGCCGGTGTATTTTGATGCCCTACCACCCGTAATTCAATATAATGAGTTGAAAATTGAAAAAAAAATATGAGCAATTATAAAACATGATGAAGATATGAATTTAAAAAGACAACTGTTCAAAATAATGTCTAAATGTAACCACTCAACTTCGGGGATCGAGTAGTCGTTGCGCTTCATTTTAACATTTTCATATTTTCATTCGTTCTTTTTTGTTTTTCTTCTGTACTCAATTTCTTTCTGTATTTTTACTTCCCCGATTATGTGGCCTGTATTGTTTTGTATGTCCAATCTCTATTTATAGCCCCTTGTAGGTAATAAAAAATTGAGGACGTTGGTGTTGCCTTGGCGGAGGTTTGCGATCTCTGAGTGCACTTGTTAGATACTGGTTTTACTGTTTACGAGCGGCAAACATTGCAATGAGATTGTGTAATATCTGGTTGATACAATTCATATACTCTAGCTGTCAACCGGAATTAGTCTCTCTAAAGGCACACAACATAACCAAGCTAGCAATTTTATGAATATTAGCAAACTCATTGCCAGTTGACTTTCCTTCCATGTTGCTCTTCAATTCAAGTTGGTGGAATATCACTAAATTATTCTACTTGTCTAAGTATATTCTATATACCCATGAAAATGAACAGTAAAAATATAGTAGTCGACGAAGAAGTGGCATGAAACCAGGGCGTAAATATAGATAACACGTAACTGAAATGTACTTTGTTAGTCACACGACAATATATACAAATCTTTGACGAATTACAGACATATATTCATACAATATTTATGCCATCAAAAATAACATGATCAGAATAAACAATACGCGACAAGTAATTGAAGACAAAAATGATAGATTGGCAGACTAGTCGTTTTGCATTATTTATTGCGGTATATTGTCACTTTGTGATAAAACTCCTTGGGGATCGAATTTTCTTTAGAATAAATTGGAAGTACATCCTAGGGCAGTATACAAACTGCTGACCAAATTGTGGCTCTGTCCCAATGAGGAATATTAGTTTAAACTGTGATATGATATATACTATATCTGTAAGTTTTACGTACATTGTATAGTAAACAAACTCTCACTGGAACACTATTTCACGCAGATTTATCTATCTTTGTAATTATCAATCTCACTCTTCCCACTCTTCTATCTATCTACCTATCTATCTATCTATCTATTTATCTACCGACCTCTATATATCTCGCTAGCTACCTATTTACCTACCTACCTACTTATCCACTTCCCAAACTACCTACCTACCTAAATATGAATCAATCTGTACTCTTTATTTATATAGATTCTTTCGGTGGGAAATCTGATATTACGTTTCGATCTGATTTGGTCTCATCAGGTACAAAAATCTCAGTCATTCAAATTTGAGCCGGTATATCAAGTTACAATACAGAAATCGGTGACAATAATATGTACTGATTCTTGGTTTGTTGTATGTCCCATCTTTTATAACATATCAACTATAGATCTAATCATGATATAATATTTTATGGATCTTGATGGTATATAGTATTTTATGGCATATTTCTTAATAATATATTTCAGAATTATATCTAACTTTTACAAGAAGAGGAGTTACTATGTCTTGGTAGACTTACCAGGCCCAAACATGGAAGATTTTGACATCGATCCTGTTGACCTTTATGAAATATGTAGCTTACAAGAAGATTCTGAGTATTCTTGGAGTAATATTAATATGTTTTTATATAACTTGACATAAAAAATGTATATATATATATATATATATATAGGAGGGCAGCGGACTCGCGTTCGTAGGATCGCGGTTTCGATTCCCAGACCAGGCGTTGTGAGTGTTTATTGAGCGAAAACACCTAAAAGCTCCACAAGGCTCCGGCAGGGGGTGGTGATTCTGTCACCACTCTTTCTTCTGTTGGCCTGCTCGCTTAGCCAGCGGGGTGGCGTCATTCGAAGGCTAAAACAATGCGAACGCATTGTGACCAGCGATGTGTAGCTACATCTGATGGACTGGTCGGTCACGTGATCACGTAACATACATACATACATACATACATATATAGATGTAGCTAAATAATTTTATAAGCATAAGGTAGATTGCTACTTCCAGTTTCACAAACATTCAGCCTTGTTCAAAGAGTTAAGAGCAAGTCATTGCAGCGGGAAAATTCCGTATTGTCAATATGCATATATACATACACACTGACGCCCACACATACACTCACATACACAAATACATTTGCACCCCACTCCACCCCACATTATTGATATATATATAAGATGACGATATTGCAGATTTGTTAGCGCTACGAGCAAATTGCTTAGCGGCATTTCGTTCGTCTTCACGTTCTCAGTTCAAATTCCACCGAGTTCCACTATGCCTTTCATCTCTTTTGTGGAGACGCGTGGCTCCAGATTGTCAGCATCATGATCGTAAGATTGTGGTTTCGATTTCTGGACCGGGCGACGCGTTCTATTCTTGAGCAAAACACTTCATTTCAAGTTGCTGCAGTCCACTCACCTGGCAAAAATGCGTAACGTTGCGATGGACTGGCGTCCCGTCCAGCTGGGAAGCACATACGCTATTGCAACCGGGAAACCGACCCATGAGCCTCGCTAGGCTTTAAAAGGGAACATTTATTTATTTATTTATTCATCTCTTTTGGAGTCGATAAACTAAGTACCAGTCGAGCACTACAATCGATGTAATCGGCTAGTCCTCTCTCCGAAATTTCAGGCTTTGTTCCTTGATTATTACTTATAAATATAAGGCAGTGAGCTGGCAAAACAATTAACACGCTGGACAAAATGCTTAGCGCCATTTCTTCTGGTCCCACGTTCTGAGTCGATGTAGATTTTGAATTTCATTCATCGGTGTCATTGACATAAGTACCTGTTGAGCACTGGTATCTATTTAATTAATTATTCCCATTCCTTCAACCTTGAAGTTTTTGCTTATAGTAGTAATGATTGTGAATGATGGAAATATGTAACTAAAAATATGATTCCTATACAACAATTAGAACGATGAAGAAAACGTAAAAAATAAATCGACTTTTTGACTAATGTATATTGCAGTTTTAGGTCGTTGAGTACATTAGACGTTAATGGAGCACTTATAATTATATGGGTGGGTGTGGTGTAGGAAGCATCTTCTTTAACTGAAAGGTTGATGGTAGTAAGAGTCTGTGTGTGTCAGAGGGATGTCAGTGGCTTCCTACAAATGAACTTTGATAAGACTGAAATTATGAAAAAAAAATCACAGAATAACGCGGATAAAAAGAGGCATATAGGTACACACGCACAAACACACACGCTCACATACACGAGCGCACACACACAAGTATACACGCACATTCTTACACACACACACACAAACATATACATGTTTGCAGGCTTCTCCATAATGATATTCCAGCAGATATGTGTGTGTGTGTGTGTGTGATTCAAGATGTGTTCAAATCTTTTTTTGTCTTATTAGGATTTTATTATGATCTTCGTGAAATCCATACAACGGTTTTACCCTTGTGAAAACTAGATTTTCCACACCTGAAGAAATTCGATATTAGACTGAAATACGCCTGTGTGGGTTGCCTAAAGCTCAGGTTGAGCGCTGCATTGGAAACACTTCATCCTTCTACCATCCCAGGACCTTATATATATATATATATATATTTATATACAAAGAAAGAGAGAGACAAAGAGGGACATACATATATCTATATATATATATATACATATATATGTATACAAATATATATGTGTGTGTATACACGCACAGACGTCTTTGCGTACATACGCAGTTGTACATGCGTATACTTACAATTACATGTAGAATATATATGATGGACTCTCCCGTCGGTTTCCACGTATATCTATATGTATATATGTATATATATGATATACACATGATGTATATGTATATATATATAAATATATATATATATATATATATATATATATATATATATTTATATATATATGATGTATATATGTAGCAAATTAAAAGAGTGCCTTTTCACCAGTGAAAACCTATGGCAAAATTAATGAAGGTCACAAAAATGATCAGTATTTGAGTGGCTTTGGAGTTAACATTTTCTTGCTGAATAAGCGGTGCTAGTCACCAACTTCCGTCACTTTCGTGACACTTCTTTTTCTTTCTCTCTTCCTTTCTTTCTCTCCCTCTCTCTGTATATATATAACAATTTAGGTAGGTGTTAAATAACCACCTAAGGGATATTAAATATCCGAAGAATTTACTGGGTCTTATGACTTATATCAGTAAGAATGCTATGAACTAACGCTCTTAACGAATAGGTAAATAGAATAAACAGACAGTTTATCAATATATAAATTAGAAACGGAAACCAAAATAATAAACTGAACAATTAAATTAATTAATCATTAATTGACAAATTCAATTCAATTTAATTATTTTATACAAACAAATAACACATCTCATAAATTTTTCAACTTATTGTTTTGGTTTCCATTTCCTATATATATATATATATATATATATATATTTAGAAGAGCGTAGGCTCGAAACATAAAAGACCTTTTCTATCCTGAGCGCTATACTAATACATCTGTTTGTTTGTACACCACCTGCCTTCTTCTTTTGTTTATTTTCGTAAAATTTCCCTTTGTCCTGTTTTTCATTTTATTTCATTTGATACATATATATATATATAATATAAGAAACCAAAAGTGTACGTACGCCGCTATATATATGTGTGTGTGTGTGTGCGCGCGCGTGTGTGCGTGTGCATGAATACGTGTGTGTATGTGTGTGTGTGCGTGTGTATAAGGCAACATGTGGAACGAGGACGGCCAGATTGGAGGAGTATTAAGAAACTGCAGAACTTCACTGATGATAGAAACCTCTGAATGAACCGTCCTTGTTTTTTTTCCTGTCCTTCTATGTATCGTTTTACTGTCCGGATGTTTTGTTGTCGCCCGTTACGTTCTTGTTCCTTTTTTATATATACATATAGCGGCGTACGTACACATTTAGTCTCCCGTATATCACTATATATATATATATACAATATTTTATAATTATGAGTATAATTATAATTAGGGTTCATCAAAAATTTGCTTTACCAAATACTGAACTTTAGAAATAGCAGCCAAAGTACCTTAGTTATTTCTTCTACTATAAGAAGAAACTCAAGAAGAAAATACAAAATGGGACAAGAATGCAAAACATCCGGACAGCTAGGTGATAAAATAAGGGACAACAAAACATCCAGATAGACGATACAAAAAACAATGATGGGTCATTCGAAGCTTTCTATCCTCAGTCAAGAACCGGATCATCCTCGCAATTTCGGCTGATTAATCTTGAGATTGTTCCCATCTGGCCAGCGCCAAGGAAAAACTAAGCTAAGAGCATTAGATTCCTTGGAAGAAAGCAGCGAATGTATACAAAAAAAAGGACAGAAAAAGCAGACGATGTTACACAAATATAAATACAAATTACAATAAAAATTATAATGATAATAATAATAATAACAACAGGACATAACAACAGTTGTCTTTCGACTGGGGACGAACCGAATTCAGCTGGCGTGTGTGGATATGAATCCTTACGACAGAGATACAGAACTTTCGCAAGCACAGGGAAGAATATCTATGTGGCAGTGACCACGGTCAGACGCAAAAAGAGGCCTAGCAGTCTGGTCTGTCGGTCACGCGAGAAGAGAAGAGAGAGAGAGAGAGAGAGAGAGAGAGAGAGAGAGAGAGAGAGAGTTGTAGAAGCAGATGAATAGAAAAACTAATGAATGGCCATAAAAAATGACAGGCACATATATATATATATATATATATATATATATATATTACCTTCGAAACACGCATGTAGTCGAGCCGGGGACAGCTGATGAAGGGGAACGTTCCGTGTGTTGTTTGTCCTGCGTTCTGTTTTTTCGTTGTCAAAAAAAGTCCGTTCCCTTGTTTTTATGTTTTCGTTTCTCGTTGAGTTCTACGTCTATTTGTGGTTTCCTGTACTCACATAAATATATTTATATATGCATGTATATATACATGTAGATGTAGGTACGTACATATATGTATGTATGCATATATTTTATTTATTACATTATTGTATGACTGAGCACCCTCGCGTAGTTTCGTTTCGCTTCTTTCCTTTCTCCCAGTATGCTTTTATATATAACTAGCAGTATCGCCCGGCGTTGCTCGGGTTTGTAAGGGAAATAACCATATAGGCATTTTTAGAGAGTTATAGCCAAAAAATAGCAAAACAATGCATTAAAATGGAAAAAAAAATGATGGTAATTTTTTTTTAATCGTTGACTCATCGTAGACATTTTTAGAGAGTTACTTCCCTTATATAATAGCGAAAAAATCCATTAAAATGGAAAAAAATTATGGTAATTTTTTTAAAATCGTAGACTCATCGTAGACGCGCGCTAATACCCAGAAGGGCTCGATATGAATCACGACTATAAGATACCCGGCTTTGGTTAAACTGCACCGCAAAATGTGGGAGTAGTTAGGAATCTAAATCGTAGGAGACAGACACACAACTTCACTTTTATATATAAAGATTATGACGCGAAACTCTGTAACCCTTTGCTTGACCTTTCCTTCCTTCCTGTCTGTCTCTCTCTTTACTTTTCCCTCTTTCTGGTTTCCTTTCCTCTCTCTCTCTCTCTCTCTCTCTCTCTTTCTCACTCCTCTTCATCTCCATCTCCCTCACGGCTGAGTCGACTTTACTTCCTTTTCACTCCAGCCTGCTTCAAGTCAAGACGACTTATTCCTGCGCTCTGAATTTTTTTTCCTCGTTTTGTCCTGTTTTTATTCTTTATGTGTACTGTATTTTTCATATTTGCATTTTTATTTTGTATTCGTATTTTTATTTGTATTGCTTTTACGTCCTGTTCTTGTCACATTTTTTCTTTCCTTGTTTTTAGCCCTCAGCAAGGGAATTTTATTTAATTCCCTTGCAGGAAGGACCGGTCCAACGAGCGTGTCCAGTCCTTACCTTCGAAACACGCATGGAGTTGAGCCGGGGACAGCTGATGAAGGGGAATGTTTCGTGTGTTGTTTGTCCTGCGTTCTGTTTTTTCGTTGTCAAAAAAGTCCGTTCCCTTGTTTTTATGTTTTCGTTTCTCGTTGAGTTCTACGTCTATTTGTGGTGTCCTGTACTCACATATATATATTTATATATGCATGTATATATACATGTAGATGTAGGTACGTACATATATGTATGTATGTATGCATATATTTTATTTATTACATTATTGTATGACTAAGCGCCCTCGCGTCGTTTCGTTTCGTTTCGTTTCTTTCCTTTCTAAAAATAACCCAACAATTGCTGCTTCGGCCAGGGTCAAGATACAGGACTCTTGACATGTCCAACAAAGCGTTATGCCTAAACCAATCAGCTCAACCAACCAATCAGCTTAAGTAATTGAGTGATACTACACACTGATTGGTCAGAATACAGTTTGCAAAAACCTAGCACTCTGGAGCCTACCCAGCTGTATTTATAGCACAGAATCAATCATCTTGCTACAGTCAAAAATTGTGAGCATGACTGTCAACACTACTACATGAACCCGAAGATTGCAGAATTCAATGCATGAAAGTACTAGTTCAATCAGAATGAATATTTAACATTCTACTATTTCATTTTATTTTATTCAATTATAATATATTATCTTATAATATATCATTATAAGATTGTAAATAAAACGTGAAAATCAACAAGGTTGGAATTCTTTTTTATTAAATATTCTTCTATACACAATCACACACCCATATATATATATTCTATATATATATATATATAATCTGTACGACTCATTTACACTTTTACTCTTTCTTTTAGCTCCCTACACGCTTTCTTCTTTCTTTCCACTTTTCCCTCCTCTCGCTGCCCCTCTCCCACATATCTTGCCCTTTCTTTCATTCTCATCACTTTCCCTCTTTTATCACCCTTGTACCTTTCTTTACGTTCCTTTCCTTTCTTGTCCTCTCCTTCTCGTCCTTCACTAATTCTTCAATCCCTCTGTCCTCTACCTCTCTCCTCTCCTTCAACTTGCCTAGTGTTCCGCCAAGCCTGACCTTTCTTTCGTGGTTCGACTTCCTTCTGTGTAGCATCTCTTATATTCCTTCTCATGCCTGCCATGCCTTTGTCCCTGCCGTAAGGCTTCACTCCACACAAGCGAGCATAATTTAATTCGCTTTTAGTCGAAAGTCACCTGTTGTTAATGTCTTGTTGTTTGTATTTGTAATATATATATGACACCTTGGGCAAGTGTCTTCTACTATAGCCTTGGGCCGACCAAATCCTTGTGAGTGGATTTGGTAGACGGAAACTGAAAGAAGCCCGTCGTATATATGTATATATATATATATATGCGTGTGTGTTTGTGTGTCTGTGTTTGTCCCCCTAGCATTGCTTGACAACCGATGCTGGTGTGTTTATGTCCCCGTTACTTAGCGGTTCGGCAAAAGAGACCGATAGAATAAGTACTGGGCCTACAAAAGAATAAGTCCCAGGGGCCGAGTTGCTCGATTAAAGGCGGTGCTCCAGCATGGCCGCAGTCAAATGATTGAAACAAGTAAAAGAGTAAAAGAATATATATATATATATATATATATATATATATATATATATATATATATATATACACATAGATGTAAACAGATATAAGCATACATTTTCTTATATAAATATAAATCCCTGTATCTATAGACACGCAAAAATATACATACGAACTCTTGTGTTAGTCTGCGTGTACCTATGTGCGTTCTCGCATTACATATGAAGCATTACATATGAAGCACTGAGTGGCTATTGTTCAGATGATCTGTGTATTTTATCTTTCGCCATAGTTCCTCAAAGATGTATATCCTACCTGCGTATTCTCTGGTTTCTGCAACATGCTGCGCTATTACAAGTTTCAATAAATAATGTTGCAGAGTTGAAGCTAATTATGTATTAGAAGTATGTTTTCTTTACTTCACAGTGTCGTTCATCTTTCCTCTCATAAACTAACATAAGTGTTCCGGAAAAGAAAGCACTTTCTACGCACAAACTGAAGCTGTCCGTTACTCTTTCATTGTCAGGTCATTGCTTCGTTATTACTGTTCTAGATATGCTTTCTTGTTTGTTTTTCAGTCTTATTCTGTTAGATACATTTTTTCTCTTGTATCTCGAAAGTTATTCGTTATTCTACCAATTCTCATTCTTTCAATCTTTCCGTCCTGTGTTCAAATACGTGTTTATATTTCAGTTGGTTCTTTTCCACAAAAATCTGTCATATGGAACTTTCTGCCCCCTTATTTCTCTGATAAATACATTCTTAATTCTCGTAAATCCTGTATTGATTGCTTTATGATGATTACGACTGTTTTACATTAGACTTTTTTCTTTCCTTTCCTTTCTCCACTCCCTACATAATAAGTGTTTGTTTGAAGCCTGTTCTTCTTTTATTCACTGCTTGCTGACATATTAGGAGTGACTCCCAATATAAAATCCGTGATTCCTATAATTCTTTTTTTTACATATCTCCATCATAGCAATGTATTTACTTATTTCTCAGTCACATTCTTGGATGTTTCTCGTCGTTTCATTTACATTTCTTTATTGTCAATAAAAACTAAGACAGAGGATTAATTTCTAATTAGTATTTGAGTGTTTACCAACTCAGTTCGAAAGAAAATACATTTTGATGGCAAATATCCTACTTTGGCCATTTCATTTTTCCATTGTCATCCACAAGACTTAGAAAATATTTAAGTTGCTAATTATCTACTGAAACGTTTCATGATGTAAGTATCGATTTTCGTTCACGTCTCAACTATAAACGCTTCCAATTTGCTATCATTGATTTAGTCTTCCTTCAGTTATAATTATTTGTTCACTCATCACCGAGAGGACATGCAGACCTTTGGATTCGTCTGGAAATCAGAAATATGCAACATATTTCATAATGCAACGAATTCCGTCCGCCAGCTTACTGCCTCAACACTTCTTCTTCATCATCATCATCATCATCATCATCATCGTCTTATTATTATTATTATTATATTATTATTATTATTATTATTATTATTATTATTATTATTATTATTGTTGTTGTTCTTTTCTGTTGTAGCGAGTGCGCGAACTCTTCCCAGTACTGTATTGTGTTATTTTTTTTTCCAAAGGTTTGGTGATTTCTTTTGTGTCACGGAAAGTATTGTGTATTAAGTGTGTAATGCTTTGTTTTTTCTGGTTTACTGGTGGAAGTTTTTTTCACAGGGTGAATGTTGTATAGTGTGTCTGGTATTTGTGTGTTTTTTTGTTTAGGCTGTATTATTGGATTGATAGTGTCTTGCGTAGGAGGTGGGCTATTTCTAGTACGGCAATGTTTGGGACACTGTGTAGTGCTGAAAACCCAAGAATAGATTTAACCTATTTGTTCACGTTTGTTATCATGCCCAATGCTCCAATTATTATTCGTATTGTTTTTTTCGACATGCTTCACGCTTTGAAATCTTCAATTTCGAGGTCTTTGTACTTTCAAAATTTCTCTACTTCTTTTTTTTTTTGACAATATTTTGATAAGGTGAGACGGCAATATCTATCATGTACTTCTCAAGAATTTTAGTCACTTTTCCCAGGGCTCCGACAATTATCTATGATCCAGCATAGTTTGCTTCTTTCTAAATTAACACTGTATCTGGTTTCCTATTCTTTATCTCATGGTCGCACTGAATCATAAAATCCCATAGGATCTTTGCATTATCATTTTCGATTATGCCTTCGGGTTTATTAATAAGGGTTAATACCACTTATTTGCTGTCTTGTATATATATATATATATATATATATATATATATATATATATATATATATAATATATATATATATATATATGAATGAATTGTTACTGATATTTGATAAGACGAGATTCATCAGAATCGTTAATATTTTCATTATATAATTCTAAAAATCCTTTTTATTAAATTCCCTCTTAAATTGAAATGTCTTCGACTTACTTCGGTGCTATTTCCACCGCCATATTTTATATATAGAAATCTTGATTTGTATGGATCCCAAAACTAGTTTCACCTATATATATATATATA